>NW_027669599.1:0-63000 GCF_964212035.1 Myotis nattereri | reverse complement strand
CGAGAGAAGGCTTCCAGCGCAGCCAGTAGCTGGCTCCATAATGGCTTCAGGTACTGCCTCGGGCCAAGCCTGGCCAGGGCAGGGCCTCTCGTTGGACCAGGCTCTGGCCCCTGAGCGGGCCCTTCCTCTGCCTCCGGACAGCTCTGGAGCTCTGGGCGTGGACCTGGAGCAGGAGAAAGAGACACATTGACTCACACTCCTGGCTTTCCTGTGACTTAGTGCAGACAGGAAAGATGCCACCGCCTTTAAGGGAACTCCAGCCCATGAGCCTGCCCTCCCCCGATGATCTGCCCGGATGATCATTCCGCCTCACCTTGTTGAGTTGCCTCGGTGGGCTCAAGGTGCTGCAGCGCCAACCATAGATTTTGGGCGTGGCCCACCAGGTGTGAGGCAGGGGAGTTGACGGGCACCAAGACCTGCTCTACCTCGAAGCAGGCGAAAGGAAGGCGCTGCCCCAAACCCTGGACGTGGTCCAGCCAGGCCCCCACCATCGCCGCAAAGGCCCTGGGGAGAGGCAGGTGGGCAGCAGATTCTGAGTCCTGGTCTTTCCTTCCACTCTGCCCTCCCATGGCACACTTGTTTAGATCTGAGCCTCTATGCAGGCCCCCCCTTGCCCACCCAGGGGACAGCCCCATGCCACCCCCGGCCCCAGTGAGGCTGTCCTGGTTGTAGCAGTTGTGGGATCCAGCAGGTTCAACATGGAGTCTGTGTGAGACTCTTCTTCCCACTGGCAGCTCTCCTGAAGGTCCAGTGCACTGCCCACCCCCACCCTCCAGGCCCTGGGCATCTGGGCTGAGGACTGAGACAGACTTGTGAGCAGCCTGCTCACCACAGGCCTGTTCTGAGCCTGGCCACCGTGGTCAGGGGAGATGGATATGGAGAAGGGCAGGCAGAGCGGGGTGGGTCTGTGGGGGGTGGGAGGGGACTGTGAGGGACAACTCAGCACAGCGTCTCCTCTGGGTCTACAAGGCCCGGGACCCCACCCACTGTCATCTTTAACTCCTGTCCTCCTGGAATAGAAGACTCCAGAGCCCAGGCCTTTCTTGGGAATCAGATGATGTATAAGATTAGGGTTCTGCCAGGCACTCTCCACCCCCCACCCACCACAGTCCCCACGATGCTGACTCTGGGGGCCCTCCTTCTGGACCCGGAGACCACTCACTTTATGACTTGGTCCTGCGGTGTGTCAGCGCGGTCATTGTAAGCATGTGTGCCTCCAGATGGAAAAATCACTCTGATTGCATCAGCCCTGATGGATGGTGGACACGACCTGCGAATGATGGAGAGCGTGACTGCTGGACCCAATGCCCAGAACTGAGTCCCAGGGATTGTGTCTGCTTCATTCCTTGAGTCAGGCTAAGTGTCTCCACAAGTGCGTGCACATTGTCGAGTAAAGAAACTCCAACCAGAAGCATGCCATACATCTGAGTGGGCCTGGGCCCGTGCTCTCCCCAGAAATCCCAAGTGTGGCTACACCAAGTTCCAGGACCGGCTAGGTGAAATCTCACACTGCTTAACAGGTTGCTTTGCATGTGCTTTTCCAACCTCCGATGCCACAGGCCGCTGATGGGTGTGTCATAGTTCTTTCCGTGGGACAGAGTGAAAGAGTTGCCACCAATAAGCGCCGCACATCCAGCTTCCCTGTCTGCAGAGCCAGGGAGCAGGTGAGACCTGCCCTGGCTTGTCCCCACAGTAGTGCTATGAGGTTCCCCCCACAGCAGCCCACTTTCAGAGGAGCATCCTGAGACTCGGGAAGATGTGGTGACGTTTTCATACCTCACAGCTAGCAGTGGGCAGAGGCACGAGTGTGTGCTCACCTAGTTAGAAGCTCGTCCAGGAACCGTTGGGCTCTGGAGCAGGCCAGCGTGGAGACGTGGGGGACGATTCCCCCCGGGAAAGCTGGTACCATGGCCATGGCCACCTTCTCCGAGGTGCCTTCCTGGAGGGCCTGCATCCTGCAGGACTCATGCAGGTTACCAGTTCGCTCAGCTGCACACTGGGTGGGAGAAGGAAGGATATCCATGTCAGCGGCATGACCGTGAATCCCACAAGGATGGAGGTTCGGAGCTCAGTCGGGAGGTCCCAGCCCCACTGGGACGTGTGCAAGAGGAGGGACAGGAGTGCCCCGGCTGGAGGAGGTTCTAGGCCTTCAAAGTGCCACTGAAGTTCCGTACATGTTCATACAATTGCCACCTTCTCGGCACCTTTCCCCCCTCACGGCCCCCTTCCCTTTAGCTGAGGATCCACAAACCTCCTTGTAGTGATAGTGTATATGAAGAGCCCGGGCCCTGTGAGTCCCAGAGAAAGGTCCTCGTTACAGAGATGAGAGCACAGAGGCTTGGGAAATATCAGATGCCTGCTCACGGGCATGCAGGTCAGAACTGGGTGCTGTCCCGCATGGCATCCCCTCTCAGGTGCCAGAGACTTCCCTGCTACGGACATGGGTGGAGAGGGTGTGGGGACCTTGTCCCTCCCCAGCGTGGGAACAGTGTACACGGTAGAAATGGCCTGTGAAAGCCTTTGACTTCAGAAGAGAAAGTTATGTTTTATCCTTTTACATTAAAGGGCATTGTAAGACCCTCATTATGGGGATGGCAGATTCCGCAAGGTGGCAAATGCCTGGAGACTGCAGATGGGAGAAAGGCGATCACGGGGCAGCAATCTGACCAGAGGACTCGGGGAGGAGCTGATCCAGGTGATGGGTGTAAAGTGACAGGTGCCTCAGTGTCCCCATGAGGCCATTGCCAGGGACGGAACACTGTGTTTGAGTTGGACACCTTGACGTCGGCCAGGTGAAAATTTCAATGAGTGAGATTTCCTGGGCCAGGCTGAGAGCAAGGCAGCAGCCATCATCAGAAACTGCTGTTGGCAACGTCCCTGCCACAGCCCTTTGGGCTTGGAATCTGCCTGCAGCCATTCAAATTTTACACGTGCTCGTCCTTCCCCCAGCAGTGGGCGTTCATCTCCAGCTGGGGACATTACATGTCCTGTGGCCTGAATTGTGTACCCCTAATCCCATGACTTTGCAACCCCTCGAACTTGATTATGTGTCTGCATTTGAGTTTTAGTCTTCAAGCAAGTCATTCAGGTGACGTGAATTCAGTGGTGTGGGTCTTCATCGAATCTGACCAGTGTCCTTAGAAGAGGAGGGGAGGACACGTGGCAGTGCAGAGGGGAGTCCATGTGACACACAGAGAGAAGACAGCCATCTACAAGCTGAGGAGCGACCCCCTCAGGAGATACCAGCCCCACTGACAGCACCACCTCTCACTTCTAGCCTCCGGAATTGTGAGAAAAGGAATGTCTGCTGTTAACACCACCCAGTGCGGCCCTATGTTATGGCAGCACAAGCAAGCAACCTAACACAGTCCGTTCCGACACACATCAGTGTTCCGGGCAGCACTGCTGACATGGCAGCTGAACTGCATTAGGCCCATGCCCATCAGCACTGAAAGGCCGCATCGCTGGGCAAACGACCTCCCCGACTGGACCAGGTCTGCAAGGACAGTGGAGCTGAGTGCTCCAGAGGATTCGTGGCAAGTGTAGTTTAAGCAACACAAACAGCGAAATGCCCACGTGCTCATGGTCGACTGTGAAGTCACACGACATTTCTCTCTCTGATATTGCTACAAATATGTGAGGAGCGTCTCTCTACCATCCCATGTAGCTGGAGGGGGGCGTGGGTGTCCACATTTCTTTGTCTTGGGGCTGTGGGACACTAGGGAGAGTCCTGGGAGGGTGCCCGCGGAGTCCCCAGATTGGAGTGTGGGTTCTGGGCACTGCCAGGTTGTGTTGGGGTTTTGGGTGTAGAGACCCTCGAGGCCAACTCTCACCTCAGACAGGCACTGGTCTGTGTCATCAGCCTGGTGCACCTGCACCCTGACCCCGTAGGTGGTGTAGTCGGGTCCATGGGCCAGCACCTCAATGATGTCCTCCTTGGAGCTCTGCAAAGACAGAGTGGGTACTGAGCCAGGAGGCATCAGGAACCTTCCACCCAATCTGTGGTCCTGTGTCATGGCAGACCTAGTCTGTGAGGACACAGGGAGGATGTTCCTGGCAGCCCTGCTGAGCTAGCAACAATTGATTTGTGTCAAGGTGTAGCCACAGTGAAAGCCTGAATGACTGAAGAAAACTCTGTCCTTGTTGGGATGATGTGGAGTTGGGTCAGGCCACAGCTCCTGAGCTGGCCGCACTGCAATGGTTTGTCGTCCTCTGTGAGGTGATAGGTTGCAGAGAAAAGTATTCAAGACCTTAATCCCTTCCTACACCCCTAACCGCCCCCCCGCTCCCCCCCCCCTTTTTTTTTCTTTTTTAAATACACTGCACTATCAAGTGGGATGATGTGTAAGGCTTGCAGAAGGCCTACAAGGACAGTCGGGCAGGGGCTGGTCCACAGGATACTTGGGGCAGGGTGTTCATCAGTTGAAAGGGGCATGAGGCAAAGACAGCAACAGATGCTTTCTCTCTGATCCCAAGAACACAGGAAGAAAGACTGCTTTTCTCCCCTACCAGGGAGCTGGTCGGGAGGATTGAAGGTGCAGATCACTTTGGGAGTGGGCCTGTGAGAACTTGAGGCCGCAGATTTGAGTCTGACTTCTGGTCCCACCCCAGTCACCTCAGGGTCCTGGGTGTGGGCCAGCTCTCACCTCAGTTTGGCACTGGACGGTTTTCCTGCCCTGATGCACTTGTCCTCTGTACCCGTTGAGGGCATAAGTGAACCTGTCAGCCAGCTCCTCGACGCTGCCCTTGTTGGAGCTCTGCAAAGACAGAGCCCGCTACCGGGCCAGGAGGCATGAGGGGCCCGGGCATTACCAGTGGGGAAGATGCCCACCACCCATTCTGCTCCCCAGATCAGGCAGAGAGGGGCATCTGCAAAGACCTCCAGGCAGGGAGTGAAGTTGATGACCCCTTGAGCACCCCTGCGATTTCACAAGTGGGTAGCAGAGCTCCGACCCCAGCACTCAGCTTCCCTTCCTGTGAGCCATGACCTGGGCAGTGAACATGACACACCCTCCAGCACCCTCCAGACTTCTGACACTTACCAACCTGCTCCTGAGCCCAGGATGAGCATCCCTCATTCCCCGCTTCCTTCCCCTCACCATCCCGGACACACACACACACACACACACACACACACACACACACCCGGGATGAGGGGTAAGAGGTGTGGTGCTCCCCAGGTGTGACCCCTAATTGGCACCCAAGTGTGAGCTTAAAGGGCCTGCCCTCGGTTACCTGTGTGTGCCTCCTGCCAGAGGGCGAGGGGTCTCGGTGGTGGCGCTTGCGCCTGTTTCCCCAGCAACAGAAACATCTCTTGCCCTGGGCTTTCTTCTTGCCAGAGCATCGGAAGAACGGGAAGCAACAGAGAGACATCCTGGTCTCCTGACCTTCTCCACTCAAGTGAGCTGGAAAGGCAGTTGTCTCTAGAATGTGGGTACCTGGTTACCACGGTTCCCATTTCTGTTGGGGATCTGTCCCCAGGGAAGTGAGGTCACCCCTTCAAGGTTCCATGACCTGTGCCCCTTCCTCCAATCAGGGCCACCCAATGGCCCCTCTGGGCTGCTGACCTCTCACCTTCCTGGCCCATGTTATCTCCATACCTGTATACAAGCATCCAACACAGCCCTCCCCCATGCTCCCTGGGAAGAAGGAGGCCCCTGGTTTTGGGGGAGAAAGCCGAGTTCACACCTCCTTTTTCTTAGGTGATCTGTGCCCTGGGGGAAGCCTCTGTGCCTCTCAGGGCCTCCCCCAGGCTCCCAAGCTGCCCAGTGAGGATGATGCTAGACACCATTTCCATAGGAAGTCATCAGGTGCAGATGGGACAATTCCCCTAACAGCTGTGGGCTGGTGTCCCATGAATCTGGTACACAAACATAGAGGTGGAAGGTGACAAGAATGAGTGGGACACAGCATGCAACACTAGACAAAAGAGCCCTGGGCCCAGCCTGTGATCTCAGGGAAGTCACTGCTCATGTGGGCCTCATTTTCAAGTCTGTACCTTTAAGGGTTTGAAAGGACAGGAAATTCAGATATGGTCACTCACTGGCCTAAAACCTCACCGTGGTCTCTTGTTATAAACTTAGCCTCGGACAAGTGCCTCATGTGGGTCCAAGCGTTAGGGGCCTTCACAGTGGCTTCGAGTGAGTCCAGCCTCCTGGTGGGAACATCCTTGTGTGTCCGCTGAGTGCTCAGTAACTGGCTTCTGAACAACATAGAGGACAGCCCAGCTGATGGGGTGTCAGGTCCTGTCACTTGTCTTGTACTCTCGTTCTTGAGGTCCCTTCCTTGCTCTCAGCCTCTCTCTGGCTTTCTGTGTGTGTGTGTGCGTCTCTGTCTGTGCCACTGACCGGTTGTTCTGTCTGGAAGCTGAGTCCACACCCTTTTCCTTACCACTTTAACCAATCTTGGTTTTGGTATGTTCTCCACTTTGTTCGGAGAGTGTCTTGGTCTGAGAAAACATACGGCATATCCTGCTACTTTATGATAACTTCTAGACATAAGCTGTCTAGTCCCATGAGTGGGATAGATTTCCACCTTGACATTCCTGATACGACGATTCTAGTGTGAAACCATCAAGGTTAACAGCAAGAGTACTAAGCCACATTGACTTCAGGGCCTCCTGATCCCATGTGTTCTCTGTGACCTGTCAACCTCTAGTATCGCCAGGTCCCTAAGCATTCTCTACCAGCAGCCCGAAGGATCTTTTGAAAATGTCAGTATGATCATGTCTCTTCTGAAAACTGCCAGTGGTCTCCTATGGCCTTTAGAAATGAGTCCCAAATCCTTAGCGTGTCCGTCCAGGCCGTCCATGATCCGACCTTAGCTTCTTTTGCAGTCTTGTCTCTGCCTCACCCCTTTTCTGTGGTCACACTTTGAGATCCTCATTGGCATCACACTCTGCCAGCCCAGCTTAGAGCTGTGCCATGCCCTGTATCCCGACGTCTCACTCTGGAGTCAGTGGAAGGCTGGTGTACATTCCGGAATCGCCCATCTTTCCCCTGTCCTGCTCTCTGCTCCCATCGGTTTTTGTTTTTGTTTTCGTGTTTGTTGTTGTTGTTGTTTTGCAGTACCATGAAATGCTACAACCTTGTCCACCCTCAGGAGTTTTAAGGATCTCATTCAGTGTGGCAGCTGAGAATTATAAGCAGCAGAATAGTGATGAAGCTAACAGTAGGGACTTGTCTTTCTCACCAAAGAACAAGTCCACAGGTAGGTGGATCCAATATTGAATTCAGCTGCTCAGTGATGTCAGGGTAGGCTCCCAGCATCAACGAGAGGAAAAAAATCCTCTGCTCGCTATTGTGCTTTATATCAGGGAGAAACTTAGTGTCTCAGAAATCAACTATGAAACTCTGGCGTGATCCCTTGGGCAGAACGGGCCAAATTGCAAGGGACATGGGGCAGTTTAGTGTCAAAGTGCTCCCGAAGGAGGTGCCCCAGCCCAGGAGGAGGTGGTGAGGGGAAGGGCAGTGGAGACCTGTCGGATGGAGAGCTTCCTGTTTCTACTGTGATCACTAAGGGCCCCGTACATTTCTTCTGTGTGGACTTGTGGAGGAAAGGTGTCCCGAGACTCAGGGATGACTGTTTCACAACAGTTGCCTAGTGTTTTGAAGTACCCTGTCTCATAGGGTCCATATTATCCACATAGAACTGGTTAAACATATATGTTTTCATTGATCTCAGAGAGAGGAAGGGAAGGGGAACAGAGAGAGCCGGGGGTGGGGGTGGGGGTGGGGGTGGTGAGGAGGCTGGGGAAGGGGAGAGAGAAACATCAATGATGAGAGAGCATCATCAGTCCCATAGCTCCTAGCGCGCAACCCCAGTACGGGCCCTGACTGGGAATGAATCGGGGATCTCTTAGTTCCGGGGTCCACGCTCAAGCACTGAGCCACGCCAGTCGGGCAGCCACGTATCAATTTAAAATGAAACCTTTTCTTAAGTCAAATTTAGTAAAACTTAAAATTCACTGAGACATTTAGGTTTCTCTTGTTGGATACCTGAGGAGTGTTGGCTTGGTGTATTGACCAGCTGGTTTTCCTTGAAAGCAAATATGAAATGAAAGGAAGGAAATGTGTCTCCCCTCAGAGCAAGAGTACTGCTCACATGAGAACGTTGAGCTTTGGATGATTGGGCCACAGCACTGAATGGATCCCTCTTGCACAGCGTGCCTCCTTTTGAAATACTCACCAGTGGCATTCCTTTGTCCTTTTCTGCTTAGAATTTTCTGACATGGTGGTTTTCATTTTAATTATAGATTGTTCCTGTGGTGGTGTCAGTGAACTATGGCCCCTCGGGTAGAACCAGGGCTGTGTACCTTGTTTCCGTACTGTCCTGTTCCAGTGGAACCATTGCCTCTCCCTAAGCTGAGTTTGACTGGTGAGTTAAATACTGGGCTCATGGAGGAAGGGAAATGATTCAGGAAGTGTTTAGTGGAGGGAGTTGTTTTGAGTTACTCCTGTTGCAACCAAAGCAATGCTCTTGCTATCCCTAGTGATTTTAAGTATGGTTGAGAGCTAGTCTACTGGTTGTTTCTGGCCAAATAGCAAATGCAGCTAAACGGCGAGGGAAGTAGAATGCCCCCCATTAAGTAATTTTTCCTTTCCTGAGACCATTTCAGGACACAAATTGGCACTTGGGAAAGTTTAGAAAGATATGATTGACTCTGGCCAGTGTTGCACGGTGGTCGAGCGTCCGTCTGTGAAGCAGGCAGGAGTGCACAGTTGGTTTGATTCCGGGTCAGGGCACAGGCCTGGGTTGCAGACTGGATCACCAATAGGGGTCGTGAAGGAGGCAACCTATCCATGTTTGTCTCTCATGGTTCACGTTTCTGTCTCGCCCTTTGTCCCGCCCTGAAATCAATCAAAGTGTATTGTTAAAATATATATTGAGTCTAACCCCAGCTGATGGGGCTCATTGGATTGGCCTCTCCCCTTGCACTGAAAGTTTCTGGATCTGTTCCCAGGGAGGGCACATGGCAGGGTTTTGTGGTCAATTCCATGTCACGGGGGTGGGCAGGAGGCGGCTGGTGCGCCTCTCATCTGTGTTCTCTGCCTCTCCCTTCCTCTCTCTACTGTCTGTCTATATCTTGGAGGTATGATCCTTGTGTCAACCAGAACCTATACATGAAGCAAAATGAGAAGAAACTGTCACTTCTGGTCGTTTCACTGCTGACAGTTCACCAGTGTGAACATTCTGGTGTATATATTTCCAGATTTTATTTCCCCATTTTATCAGTGTATACGTAGTTATCAGAGGAAATTAAATGTTTCAAAACTTATTTTAAAACTGTATTATACAGTGAGCACCTTCCATGTCAGCATATATGTGTGCGTGCATGTGTGTGTGTGTGTGTGTGTGTGTGTATGGAACTATGTATATGTACGTGAGAAGACATGATCTACACATGTTTTTAATAAACAAACTTATTTATTCAAAAGGAGTATTTAACTGAATGGGAAATAGTCTACATAAATAGGTAGGTACTTTTAGAAATTATCCTTATTTACTATTATAAATGTACGGTTGGGATGTATTCCTCTGAATTATTTAAGATAATCGCCTAGAACTCTTCTGATAGCACGAGAGAAGGCTTCCAGCGCAGCCAGTAGCTGGCTCCATAATGGCTTCAGGTACTGCCTCGGGCCAAGCCTGGCCAGGGCAGGGCCTCTCGTTGGACCAGGCTCTGGCCCCTGAGCGGGCCCTTCCTCTGCCTCCGGACAGCTCTGGAGCTCTGGGCGTGGACCTGGAGCAGGAGAAAGAGACACATTGACTCACACTCCTGGCTTTCCTGTGACTTAGTGCAGACAGGAAAGATGCCACCGCCTTTAAGGGAACTCCAGCCCATGAGCCTGCCCTCCCCCGATGATCTGCCCGGATGATCATTCCGCCTCACCTTGTTGAGTTGCCTCCGTGGGCTCAAGGTGCTGCAGCGCCAACCATAGATTTTGGGCGTGGCCCACCAGGTGTGAGGCAGGGGAGTTGACGGGCACCAAGACCTGCTCTACCTCGAAGCAGGCGAAAGGAAGGCGCTGCCCCAAACCCTGGACGTGGTCCAGCCAGGCCCCCACCATCGCCGCAAAGGCCCTGGGGAGAGGCAGGTGGGCAGCAGATTCTGAGTCCTGGTCTTTCCTTCCACTCTGCCCTCCCATGGCACACTTGTTTAGATCTGAGCCTCTATGCAGGCCCCCCCTTGCCCACCCAGGGGACAGCCCCATGCCACCCCCGGCCCCAGTGAGGCTGTCCTGGTTGTAGCAGTTGTGGGATCCAGCAGGTTCAACATGGAGTCTGTGTGAGACTCTTCTTCCCACTGGCAGCTCTCCTGAAGGTCCAGTGCACTGCCCACCCCCACCCTCCAGGCCCTGGGCATCTGGGCTGAGGACTGAGACAGACTTGTGAGCAGCCTGCTCACCACAGGCCTGTTCTGAGCCTGGCCACCGTGGTCAGGGGAGATGGATATGGAGAAGGGCAGGCAGAGCGGGGTGGGTCTGTGGGGGGTGGGAGGGGACTGTGAGGGACAACTCAGCACAGCGTCTCCTCTGGGTCTACAAGGCCCGGGACCCCACCCACTGTCATCTTTAACTCCTGTCCTCCTGGAATAGAAGACTCCAGAGCCCAGGCCTTTCTTGGGAATCAGATGATGTATAAGATTAGGGTTCTGCCAGGCACTCTCCACCCCCCACCCACCACAGTCCCCACGATGCTGACTCTGGGGGCCCTCCTTCTGGACCCGGAGACCACTCACTTTATGACTTGGTCCTGCGGTGTGTCAGCGCGGTCATTGTAAGCATGTGTGCCTCCAGATGGAAAAATCACTCTGATTGCATCAGCCCTGATGGATGGTGGACACGACCTGCGAATGATGGAGAGCGTGACTGCTGGACCCAATGCCCAGAACTGAGTCCCAGGGATTGTGTCTGCTTCATTCCTTGAGTCAGGCTAAGTGTCTCCACAAGTGCGTGCACATTGTCGAGTAAAGAAACTCCAACCAGAAGCATGCCATACATCTGAGTGGGCCTGGGCCCGTGCTCTCCCCAGAAATCCCAAGTGTGGCTACACCAAGTTCCAGGACCGGCTAGGTGAAATCTCACACTGCTTAACAGGTTGCTTTGCATGTGCTTTTCCAACCTCCGATGCCACAGGCCGCTGATGGGTGTGTCATAGTTCTTTCCGTGGGACAGAGTGAAAGAGTTGCCACCAATAAGCGCCGCACATCCAGCTTCCCTGTCTGCAGAGCCAGGGAGCAGGTGAGACCTGCCCTGGCTTGTCCCCACAGTAGTGCTATGAGGTTCCCCCCACAGCAGCCCACTTTCAGAGGAGCATCCTGAGACTCGGGAAGATGTGGTGATGTTTTCATACCTCACAGCTAGCAGTGGGCAGAGGCACGAGTGTGTGCTCACCTAGTTAGAAGCTCGTCCAGGAACCGTTGGGCTCTGGAGCAGGCCAGCGTGGAGACGTGGGGGACGATTCCCCCCGGGAAAGCTGGTACCATGGCCATGGCCACCTTCTCCGAGGTGCCTTCCTGGAGGGCCTGCATCCTGCAGGACTCATGCAGGTTACCAGTTCGCTCAGCTGCACACTGGGTGGGAGAAGGAAGGATATCCATGTCAGCGGCATGACCGTGAATCCCACAAGGATGGAGGTTCGGAGCTCAGTCGGGAGGTCCCAGCCCCACTGGGACGTGTGCAAGAGGAGGGACAGAGTGCCCCGGCTGGAGGAGGTTCTAGGCCTTCAAAGTGCCACTGAAGTTCCGTACATGTTCATACAATTGCCACCTTCTCGGCACCTTTCCCCCCTCACGGCCCCCTTCCCTTTAGCTGAGGATCCACAAACCTCCTTGTAGTAATAGTGTATATGAAGAGCCCGCACCCTGTGAGTCCCAGAGAAAGGTCCTCGTTACAGAGATGAGAACACACAGGCTTAGGAAATATCAGATGCCTGCTCACGGGCATGCAGGTCAGAACTGGGTGCTGTCCCGCATGACATCCCCTCTCAGGTACCAGAGACTTCCCTGCTAATGACATGGGTGGGAAGGGTGTGGGGACCTTGTCCCTCCCCAGCGTGGGAACAGTGTACACGGTAGAAATGGCCTGTGAAAGCCTTTGACTTCAGAAGAGAAAGTTATGTTTTATCCTTTTACATTAAAGGGCATTGTAAGACCCTCATTATGGGGATGGCAGATTCCGCAAGGTGGCAAATGCCTGGAGACTGCAGATGGGAGAAAAGCGATCACGGGGCAGCAATCTGACCAGAGGACTCGGGGAGGAGCTGATCCAGGTGATGGGTGTAAAGTGACAGGTGCCTCAGTGTCCCCATGAGGCAATTGCCAGGGACGGAACACTGTGTTTGAGTTGGACACCTTGACGTCGGCCAGGTGAAAATTTCAATGAGTGAGATTTCCTGGGCCAGGCTGAGAGCAAGGCAGCAGCCATCATCAGAAACTGCTGTTGGCAACGTCCCTGCCACAGCCCTTTGGGCTTGGAATCTGCCTGCAGCCATTCAAATTTTACACGTGCTCGTCCTTCCCCCAGCAGTGGGCGTTCATCTCCAGCTGGGGACATTACATGTCCTGTGGCCTGAATTGTGTACCCCTAATCCCATGACTTTGCAACCCCTCGAACTTGATTATGTGTCTGCATTTGAGTTTTAGTCTTCAAGCAAGTCATTCAGGTGACGTGAATTCAGTGGTGTGGGTCTTCATCGAATCTGACCAGTGTCCTTAGAAGAGGAGGGGAGGACACGTGGCAGTGCAGAGGGGAGTCCATGTGACACACAGAGAGAAGACAGCCATCTACAAGCTGAGGAGCGACCCCCTCAGGAGATACCAGCCCCACTGACAGCACCACCTCTCACTTCTAGCCTCCGGAATTGTGAGAAAAGGAATGTCTGCTGTTAACACCACCCAGTGCGGCCCTATGTTATGGCAGCACAAGCAAGCAACCTAACACAGTCCGTTCCGACACACATCAGTGTTCCGGGCAGCACTGCTGACATGGCAGCTGAACTGCATTAGGCCCATGCCCATCAGCACTGAAAGGCCGCATCGCTGGGCAAACGACCTCCCCGACTGGACCAGGTCTGCAAGGACAGTGGAGCTGAGTGCTCCAGAGGATTCGTGGCAAGTGTAGTTTAAGCAACACAAACAGCGAAATGCCCACGTGCTCATGGTCGACTGTGAAGTCACACGACATTTCTCTCTCTGATATTGCTACAAATATGTGAGGAGCGTCTCTCTACCATCCCATGTAGCTGGAGGGGGGCGTGGGTGTCCACATTTCTTTGTCTTGGGGCTGTGGGACACTAGGGAGAGTCCTGGGAGGGTGCCCGCGGAGTCCCCAGATTGGAGTGTGGGTTCTGGGCACTGCCAGGTTGTGTTGGGGTTTTGGGTGTAGAGACCCTCGAGGCCAACTCTCACCTCAGACAGGCACTGGTCTGTGTCATCAGCCTGGTGCACCTGCACCCTGACCCCGTAGGTGGTGTAGTCGGGTCCATGGGCCAGCACCTCAATGATGTCCTCCTTGGAGCTCTGCAAAGACAGAGTGGGTACTGAGCCAGGAGGCATCAGGAACCTTCCACCCAATCTGTGGTCCTGTGTCATGGCAGACCTAGTCTGTGAGGACACAGGGAGGATGTTCCTGGCAGCCCTGCTGAGCTAGCAACAATTGATTTGTGTCAAGGTGTAGCCACAGTGAAAGCCTGAATGACTGAAGAAAACTCTGTCCTTGTTGGGATGATGTGGAGTTGGGTCAGGCCACAGCTCCTGAGCTGGCCGCACTGCAATGGTTTGTCGTCCTCTGTGAGGTGATAGGTTGCAGAGAAAAGTATTCAAGACCTTAATCCCTTCCTACACCCCTAACCGCCCCCCCGCTCCCCCCCCCCTTTTTTTTTCTTTTTTAAATACACTGCACTATCAAGTGGGATGATGTGTAAGGCTTGCAGAAGGCCTACAAGGACAGTCGGGCAGGGGCTGGTCCACAGGATACTTGGGGCAGGGTGTTCATCAGTTGAAAGGGGCATGAGGCAAAGACAGCAACAGATGCTTTCTCTCTGATCCCAAGAACACAGGAAGAAAGACTGCTTTTCTCCCCTACCAGGGAGCTGGTCGGGAGGATTGAAGGTGCAGATCACTTTGGGAGTGGGCCTGTGAGAACTTGAGGCCGCAGATTTGAGTCTGACTTCTGGTCCCACCCCAGTCACCTCAGGGTCCTGGGTGTGGGCCAGCTCTCACCTCAGTTTGGCACTGGACGGTTTTCCTGCCCTGACGCACTTGTCCTTTGTACCCGTTGAGGGCATAAGTGAACCTGTCAGCCAGCTCCTCGACGCTGCCCTTGTTGGAGCTCTGCAAAGACAGAGCCCGCTACCGGGCCAGGAGGCATGAGGGGCCCGGGCATTACCAGTGGGGAAGATGCCCACCACCCATTCTGCTCCCCAGATCAGGCAGAGAGGGCCATCTGCAAAGACCTCCAGGCAGGGAGTGAAGTTGATGACCCCTTGAGCACCCCTGCGATTTCACAAGTGGGTAGCAGAGCTCCGACCCCAGCACTCAGCTTCCCTTCCTGTGAGCCATGACCTGGGCAGTGAACATGACACACCCTCCAGCACCCTCCAGACTTCTGACACTTACCAACCTGCTCCTGAGCCCAGGATGAGCATCCCTCATTCCCCGCTTCCTTCCCCTCACCATCCCGGACACACACACACACACACACACACACACACACACACACCCGGGATGAGGGGTAAGAGGTGTGGTGCTCCCCAGGTGTGACCCCTAATTGGCACCCAAGTGTGAGCTTAAAGGGCCTGCCCTCGGTTACCTGTGTGTGCCTCCTGCCAGAGGGCGAGGGGTCTCGGTGGTGGCGCTTGCGCCTGTTTCCCCAGCAACAGAAACATCTCTTGCCCTGGGCTTTCTTCTTGCCAGAGCATCGGAAGAACGGGAAGCAACAGAGAGACATCCTGGTCTCCTGACCTTCTCCACTCAAGTGAGCTGGAAAGGCAGTTGTCTCTAGAATGTGGGTACCTGGTTACCACGGTTCCCATTTCTGTTGGGGATCTGTCCCCAGGGAAGTGAGGTCACCCCTTCAAGGTTCCATGACCTGTGCCCCTTCCTCCAATCAGGGCCACCCAATGGCCCCTCTGGGCTGCTGACCTCTCACCTTCCTGGCCCATGTTATCTCCATACCTGTATACAAGCATCCAACACAGCCCTCCCCCATGCTCCCTGGGAAGAAGGAGGCCCCTGGTTTTGGGGGAGAAAGCCGAGTTCACACCTCCTTTTTCTTAGGTGATCTGTGCCCTGGGGGAAGCCTCTGTGCCTCTCAGGGCCTCCCCCAGGCTCCCAAGCTGCCCAGTGAGGATGATGCTAGACACCATTTCCATAGGAAGTCATCAGGTGCAGATGGGACAGTTCCCCTAACAGCTGTGGGCTGGTGTCCCATGAATCTGGTACACAAACATAGAGGTGGAAGGTGACAAGAATGAGTGGGACACAGCATGCAACACTAGACAAAAGAGCCCTGGGCCCAGCCTGTGATCTCAGGGAAGTCACTGCTCATGTGGGCCTCATTTTCAAGTCTGTACCTTTAAGGGTTTGAAAGGACAGGAAATTCAGATATGGTCACTCACTGGCCTAAAACCTCACCGTGGTCTCTTGTTATAAACTTAGCCTCGGACAAGTGCCTCATGTGGGTCCAAGCGTTAGGGGCCTTCACAGTGGCTTCGAGTGAGTCCAGCCTCCTGGTGGGAACATCCTTGTGTGTCCGCTGAGTGCTCAGTAACTGGCTTCTGAACAACATAGAGGACAGCCCAGCTGATGGGGTGTCAGGTCCTGTCACTTGTCTTGTACTCTCGTTCTTGAGGTCCCTTCCTTGCTCTCAGCCTCTCTCTGGCTTTCTGTGTGTGTGTGTGCGTCTCTGTCTGTGCCACTGACCTGTTGTTCTGTCTGGAAGCTGAGTCCACACCCTTTTCCTTACCACTTTAACCAATCTTGGTTTTGGTATGTTCTCCACTTTGTTCGGAGAGTGTCTTGGTCTGAGAAAACATACGGCATATCCTGCTACTTTATGATAACTTCTAGACATAAGCTGTCTAGTCCCATGAGTGGGATAGATTTCCACCTTGACATTCCTGATACGACGATTCTAGTGTGAAACCATCAAGGTTAACAGCAAGAGTACTAAGCCACATTGACTTCAGGGCCTCCTGATCCCATGTGTTCTCTGTGACCTGTCAACCTCTAGTATCGCCAGGTCCCTAAGCATTCTCTACCAGCAGCCCGAAGGATCTTTTGAAAATGTCAGTATGATCATGTCTCTTCTGAAAACTGCCAGTGGTCTCCTATGGCCTTTAGAAATGAGTCCCAAATCCTTAGCGTGTCCGTCCAGGCCGTCCATGATCCGACCTTAGCTTCTTTTGCAGTCTTGTCTCTGCCTCACCCCTTTTCTGTGGTCACACTTTGAGATCCTCATTGGCATCACACTCTGCCAGCCCAGCTTAGAGCTGTGCCATGCCCTGTATCCCGACGTCTCACTCTGGAGTCAGTGGAAGGCTGGTGTACATTCCGGAATCGCCCATCTTTCCCCTGTCCTGCTCTCTGCTCCCATCGGTTTTTGTTTTTGTTTTCGTGTTTGTTGTTGTTGTTGTTTTGCAGTACCATGAAATGCTACAACCTTGTCCACCCTCAGGAGTTTTAAGGATCTCATTCAGTGTGGCAGCTGAGAATTATAAGCAGCAGAATAGTGATGAAGCTAACAGTAGGGACTTGTCTTTCTCACCAAAGAACAAGTCCACAGGTAGGTGGATCCAATATTGAATTCAGCTGCTCAGTGATGTCAGGGTAGGCTCCCAGCATCAACGAGAGGAAAAAAATCCTCTGCTCGCTATTGTGCTTTATATCAGGGAGAAACTTAGTGTCTCAGAAATCAACTATGAAACTCTGGCGTGAACCCTTGGGCAGAACGGGCCAAATTGCAAGGGACATGGGGCAGTTTAGTGTCAAAGTGCTCCTGAAGGAGGTGCCTCAGCCCAGGAGGAGGTGGTGAGGGGAAGGGCAGTGGGGACCTGTCGGATGGAGAGCTTCCTGTTTCTACTGTGATCACTAAGGGCCCCGTACATTTCTTCTGTGTGGACTTGTGGAGGAAAGGTGTCCCGAGACTCAGGGATGACTGTTTCACAACAGTTGCCTAGTGTTTTGAAGTACCCTGTCTCATAGGGTCCATATTATCCACATAGAACTGGTTAAACATATATGTTTTTATTGATCTCAGAGAGAGGAAGGGAAGGGGAACAGAGAGAGCCGGGGGTGGGGGTGGGGGTGGGGGTGGTGAGGAGGCTGGGGAAGGGGAGAGAGAAACATCAATGATGAGAGAGCATCATCAGTCCCATAGCTCCTAGCGCGCAACCCCAGTACGGGCCCTGACTGGGAATGAATCGGGGATCTCTTAGTTCCGGGGTCCACGCTCAAGCACTGAGCCACGCCAGTCGGGCAGCCACATATCAATTTAAAATGAAACCTTTTCTTAAGTCAAATTTAGTAAAACTTAAAATTCACTGAGACATTTAGGTTTCTCTTGTTGGATACCTGAGGAGTGTTGGCTTGGTGTATTGACCAGCTGGTTTTCCTTGAAAGCAAATATGAAATGAAAGAAAGGAAATGTGTCTCCCCTCAGAGCAAGAGTACTGCTCACATGAGAACGATGAGCTTTGGATGATTGGGCCACAGCACTGAATGGATCCCTCTTGCACAGCGTGCCTCCTTTTGAAATACTCACCAGTGGCATTCCTTTGTCCTTTTCTGCTTAGAATTTTCTGACATGGTGGTTTTCATTTTAATTATAGATTGTTCCAGTGGTGGTGTCAGTGAACTATGGCCCCTCGGGTAGAACCAGGGCTGTGTACCTTGTTTCCGTACTGTCCTGTTCCAGTGGAACCATTGCCTCTCCCTAAGCTGAGTTTGACTGGTGAGTTAAATACTGGGCTCATGGAGGAAGGGAAATGATTCAGGAAGTGTTTAGTGGAGGGAGTTGTTTTGAGTTACTCCTGTTGCAACCAAAGCAATGCTCTTGCTATCCCTAGTGATTTTAAGTATGGTTGAGAGCTAGTCTACTGGTTGTTTCTGGCCAAATAGCAAATGCACCTAAACGGCGAGGGAAGTAGAATGCCCCCCATTAAGTAATTTTTCCTTTCCTGAGACCATTTCAGGACACAAATTGGCACTTGGGAAAGTTTAGAAAGATATGATTGACTCTGGCCAGTGTTGCACGGTGGTCGAGCGTCCGTCTGTGAAGCAGGCAGGAGTGCACAGTTGGTTTGATTCCGGGTCAGGGCACAGGCCTGGGTTGCAGACTGGATCACCAATAGGGGTCGTGAAGGAGGCAACCTATCCATGTTTGTCTCTCATGGTTCACGTTTCTGTCTCGCCCTTTGTCCCGCCCTGAAATCAATCAAAGTGTATTGTTAAAATATATATTGAGTCTAACCCCAGCTGATGGGGCTCATTGGATTGGCCTCTCCCCTTGCACTGAAAGTTTCTGGATCTGTTCCCAGGGAGGGCACATGGCAGGGTTTTGTGGTCAATTCCATGTCACGGGGGTGGGCAGGAGGCGGCTGGTGCGCCTCTCATCTGTGTTCTCTGCCTCTCCCTTCCTCTCTCTACTGTCTGTCTATATCTTGGAGGTATGATCCTTGTGTCAACCAGAACCTATACATGAAGCAAAATGAGAAGAAACTGTCACTTCTGGTCGTTTCACTGCTGACAGTTCACCAGTGTGAACATTCTGGTGTATATATTTCCAGATTTTATTTCCCCATTTTATCAGTGTATACGTAGTTATCAGAGGAAATTAAATGTTTCAAAACTTATTTTAAAACTGTATTATACAGTGAGCACCTTCCATGTCAGCATATATGTGTGCGTGCATGTGTGTGTGTGTGTGTGTGTGTGTATGGAACTATGTATATGTACGTGAGAAGACATGATCTACACATGTTTTTAATAAACAAACTTATTTATTCAAAAGGAGTATTTAACTGAATGGGAAATAGTCTACATAAATAGGTAGGTACTTTTAGAAATTATCCTTATTTACTATTATAAATGTACGGTTGGGATGTATTCCTCTGAATTATTTAAGATAATCGCCTAGAACTCTTCTGATAGCACGAGAGAAGGCTTCCAGCGCAGCCAGTAGCTGGCTCCATAATGGCTTCAGGTACTGCCTCGGGCCAAGCCTGGCCAGGGCAGGGCCTCTCGTTGGACCAGGCTCTGGCCCCTGAGCGGGCCCTTCCTCTGCCTCCGGACAGCTCTGGAGCTCTGGGCGTGGACCTGGAGCAGGAGAAAGAGACACATTGACTCACACTCCTGGCTTTCCTGTGACTTAGTGCAGACAGGAAAGATGCCACCGCCTTTAAGGGAACTCCAGCCCATGAGCCTGCCCTCCCCCGATGATCTGCCCGGATGATCATTCCGCCTCACCTTGTTGAGTTGCCTCGGTGGGCTCAAGGTGCTGCAGCGCCAACCATAGATTTTGGGCGTGGCCCACCAGGTGTGAGGCAGGGGAGTTGACGGGCACCAAGACCTGCTCTACCTCGAAGCAGGCGAAAGGAAGGCGCTGCCCCAAACCCTGGACGTGGTCCAGCCAGGCCCCCACCATCGCCGCAAAGGCCCTGGGGAGAGGCAGGTGGGCAGCAGATTCTGAGTCCTGGTCTTTCCTTCCACTCTGCCCTCCCATGGCACACTTGTTTAGATCTGAGCCTCTATGCAGGCCCCCCCTTGCCCACCCAGGGGACAGCCCCATGCCACCCCCGGCCCCAGTGAGGCTGTCCTGGTTGTAGCAGTTGTGGGATCCAGCAGGTTCAACATGGAGTCTGTGTGAGACTCTTCTTCCCACTGGCAGCTCTCCTGAAGGTCCAGTGCACTGCCCACCCCCACCCTCCAGGCCCTGGGCATCTGGGCTGAGGACTGAGACAGACTTGTGAGCAGCCTGCTCACCACAGGCCTGTTCTGAGCCTGGCCACCGTGGTCAGGGGAGATGGATATGGAGAAGGGCAGGCAGAGCGGGGTGGGTCTGTGGGGGGTGGGAGGGGACTGTGAGGGACAACTCAGCACAGCGTCTCCTCTGGGTCTACAAGGCCCGGGACCCCACCCACTGTCATCTTTAACTCCTGTCCTCCTGGAATAGAAGACTCCAGAGCCCAGGCCTTTCTTGGGAATCAGATGATGTATAAGATTAGGGTTCTGCCAGGCACTCTCCACCCCCCACCCACCACAGTCCCCACGATGCTGACTCTGGGGGCCCTCCTTCTGGACCCGGAGACCACTCACTTTATGACTTGGTCCTGCGGTGTGTCAGCGCGGTCATTGTAAGCATGTGTGCCTCCAGATGGAAAAATCACTCTGATTGCATCAGCCCTGATGGATGGTGGACACGACCTGCGAATGATGGAGAGCGTGACTGCTGGACCCAATGCCCAGAACTGAGTCCCAGGGATTGTGTCTGCTTCATTCCTTGAGTCAGGCTAAGTGTCTCCACAAGTGCGTGCACATTGTCGAGTAAAGAAACTCCAACCAGAAGCATGCCATACATCTGAGTGGGCCTGGGCCCGTGCTCTCCCCAGAAATCCCAAGTGTGGCTACACCAAGTTCCAGGACCGGCTAGGTGAAATCTCACACTGCTTAACAGGTTGCTTTGCATGTGCTTTTCCAACCTCCGATGCCACAGGCCGCTGATGGGTGTGTCATAGTTCTTTCCGTGGGACAGAGTGAAAGAGTTGCCACCAATAAGCGCCGCACATCCAGCTTCCCTGTCTGCAGAGCCAGGGAGCAGGTGAGACCTGCCCTGGCTTGTCCCCACAGTAGTGCTATGAGGTTCCCCCCACAGCAGCCCACTTTCAGAGGAGCATCCTGAGACTCGGGAAGATGTGGTGATGTTTTCATACCTCACAGCTAGCAGTGGGCAGAGGCACGAGTGTGTGCTCACCTAGTTAGAAGCTCGTCCAGGAACCGTTGGGCTCTGGAGCAGGCCAGCGTGGAGACGTGGGGGACGATTCCCCCCGGGAAAGCTGGTACCATGGCCATGGCCACCTTCTCCGAGGTGCCTTCCTGGAGGGCCTGCATCCTGCAGGACTCATGCAGGTTACCAGTTCGCTCAGCTGCACACTGGGTGGGAGAAGGAAGGATATCCATGTCAGCGGCATGACCGTGAATCCCACAAGGATGGAGGTTCGGAGCTCAGTCGGGAGGTCCCAGCCCCACTGGGACGTGTGCAAGAGGAGGGACAGGAGTGCCCCGGCTGGAGGAGGTTCTAGGCCTTCAAAGTGCCACTGAAGTTCCGTACATGTTCATACAATTGCCACCTTCTCGGCACCTTTCCCCCCTCACGGCCCCCTTCCCTTTAGCTGAGGATCCACAAACCTCCTTGTAGTGATAGTGTATATGAGACCCCGGGCCCTGTGAGTCCCAGAGAAAGGTCCTCGTTACAGAGATGAGAACACACAGGCTTAGGAAATATCAGATGCCTGCTCACGGGCATGCAGGTCAGAACTGGGTGCTGTCCCGCATGGCATCCCCTCTCAGGTGCCAGAGACTTCCCTGCTACGGACATGGGTGGAGAGGGTGTGGGGACCTTGTCCCTCCCCAGCGTGGGAACAGTGTACACGGTAGAAATGGCCTGTGAAAGCCTTTGACTTCAGAAGAGAAAGTTATGTTTTATCCTTTTACATTAAAGGGCATTGTAAGACCCTCATTATGGGGATGGCAGATTCCGCAAGGTGGCAAATGCCTGGAGACTGCAGATGGGAGAAAGGCGATCACGGGGCAGCAATCTGACCAGAGGACTCGGGGAGGAGCTGATCCAGGTGATGGGTGTAAAGTGACAGGTGCCTCAGTGTCCCCATGAGGCCATTGCCAGGGACGGAACACTGTGTTTGAGTTGGACACCTTGACGTCGGCCAGGTGAAAATTTCAATGAGTGAGATTTCCTGGGCCAGGCTGAGAGCAAGGCAGCAGCCATCATCAGAAACTGCTGTTGGCAACGTCCCTGCCACAGCCCTTTGGGCTTGGAATCTGCCTGCAGCCATTCAAATTTTACACGTGCTCGTCCTTCCCCCAGCAGTGGGCGTTCATCTCCAGCTGGGGACATTACATGTCCTGTGGCCTGAATTGTGTACCCCTAATCCCATGACTTTGCAACCCCTCGAACTTGATTATGTGTCTGCATTTGAGTTTTAGTCTTCAAGCAAGTCATTCAGGTGACGTGAATTCAGTGGTGTGGGTCTTCATCGAATCTGACCAGTGTCCTTAGAAGAGGAGGGGAGGACACGTGGCAGTGCAGAGGGGAGTCCATGTGACACACAGAGAGAAGACAGCCATCTACAAGCTGAGGAGCGACCCCCTCAGGAGATACCAGCCCCACTGACAGCACCACCTCTCACTTCTAGCCTCCGGAATTGTGAGAAAAGGAATGTCTGCTGTTAACACCACCCAGTGCGGCCCTATGTTATGGCAGCACAAGCAAGCAACCTAACACAGTCCGTTCCGACACACATCAGTGTTCCGGGCAGCACTGCTGACATGGCAGCTGAACTGCATTAGGCCCATGCCCATCAGCACTGAAAGGCCGCATCGCTGGGCAAACGACCTCCCCGACTGGACCAGGTCTGCAAGGACAGTGGAGCTGAGTGCTCCAGAGGATTCGTGGCAAGTGTAGTTTAAGCAACACAAACAGCGAAATGCCCACGTGCTCATGGTCGACTGTGAAGTCACACGACATTTCTCTCTCTGATATTGCTACAAATATGTGAGGAGCGTCTCTCTACCATCCCATGTAGCTGGAGGGGGGCGTGGGTGTCCACATTTCTTTGTCTTGGGGCTGTGGGACACTAGGGAGAGTCCTGGGAGGGTGCCCGCGGAGTCCCCAGATTGGAGTGTGGGTTCTGGGCACTGCCAGGTTGTGTTGGGGTTTTGGGTGTAGAGACCCTCGAGGCCAACTCTCACCTCAGACAGGCACTGGTCTGTGTCATCAGCCTGGTGCACCTGCACCCTGACCCCGTAGGTGGTGTAGTCGGGTCCATGGGCCAGCACCTCAATGATGTCCTCCTTGGAGCTCTGCAAAGACAGAGTGGGTACTGAGCCAGGAGGCATCAGGAACCTTCCACCCAATCTGTGGTCCTGTGTCATGGCAGACCTAGTCTGTGAGGACACAGGGAGGATGTTCCTGGCAGCCCTGCTGAGCTAGCAACAATTGATTTGTGTCAAGGTGTAGCCACAGTGAAAGCCTGAATGACTGAAGAAAACTCTGTCCTTGTTGGGATGATGTGGAGTTGGGTCAGGCCACAGCTCCTGAGCTGGCCGCACTGCAATGGTTTGTCGTCCTCTGTGAGGTGATAGGTTGCAGAGAAAAGTATTCAAGACCTTAATCCCTTCCTACACCCCTAACCGCCCCCCCGCTCCCCCCCCCCTTTTTTTTTTCTTTTTTAAATACACTGCACTATCAAGTGGGATGATGTGTAAGGCTTGCAGAAGGCCTACAAGGACAGTCGGGCAGGGGCTGGTCCACAGGATACTTGGGGCAGGGTGTTCATCAGTTGAAAGGGGCATGAGGCAAAGACAGCAACAGATGCTTTCTCTCTGATCCCAAGAACACAGGAAGAAAGACTGCTTTTCTCCCCTACCAGGGAGCTGGTCGGGAGGATTGAAGGTGCAGATCACTTTGGGAGTGGGCCTGTGAGAACTTGAGGCCGCAGATTTGAGTCTGACTTCTGGTCCCACCCCAGTCACCTCAGGGTCCTGGGTGTGGGCCAGCTCTCACCTCAGTTTGGCACTGGACGGTTTTCCTGCCCTGACGCACTTGTCCTTTGTACCCGTTGAGGGCATAAGTGAACCTGTCAGCCAGCTCCTCGACGCTGCCCTTGTTGGAGCTCTGCAAAGACAGAGCCCGCTACCGGGCCAGGAGGCATGAGGGGCCCGGGCATTACCAGTGGGGAAGATGCCCACCACCCATTCTGCTCCCCAGATCAGGCAGAGAGGGCCATCTGCAAAGACCTCCAGGCAGGGAGTGAAGTTGATGACCCCTTGAGCACCCCTGCGATTTCACAAGTGGGTAGCAGAGCTCCGACCCCAGCACTCAGCTTCCCTTCCTGTGAGCCATGACCTGGGCAGTGAACATGACACACCCTCCAGCACCCTCCAGACTTCTGACACTTACCAACCTGCTCCTGAGCCCAGGATGAGCATCCCTCATTCCCCGCTTCCTTCCCCTCACCATCCCGGACACACACACACACACACACACACACACACCTGGGATGAGGGGTAAGAGGTGTGGTGCTCCCCAGGTGTGACCCCTAATTGGCACCCAAGTGTGAGCTTAAAGGGCCTGCCCTCGGTTACCTGTGTGTGCCTCCTGCCAGAGGGCGAGGGGTCTCGGTGGTGGCGCTTGCGCCTGTTTCCCCAGCAACAGAAACATCTCTTGCCCTGGGCTTTCTTCTTGCCAGAGCATCAGAAGAACGGGAAGCAACAGAGAGACATCCTGGTCTCCTGACCTTCTCCACTCAAGTGAGCTGGAAAGGCAGTTGTCTCTAGAATGTGGGTACCTGGTTACCACGGTTCCCATTTCTGTTGGGGATCTGTCCCCAGGGAAGTGAGGTCACCCCTTCAAGGTTCCATGACCTGTGCCCCTTCCTCCAATCAGGGCCACCCAATGGCCCCTCTGGGCTGCTGACCTCTCACCTTCCTGGCCCATGTTATCTCCATACCTGTATACAAGCATCCAACACAGCCCTCCCCCATGCTCCCTGGGAAGAAGGAGGCCCCTGGTTTTGGGGGAGAAAGCCGAGTTCACACCTCCTTTTTCTTAGGTGATCTGTGCCCTGGGGGAAGCCTCTGTGCCTCTCAGGGCCTCCCCCAGGCTCCCAAGCTGCCCAGTGAGGATGATGCTAGACACCATTTCCATAGGAAGTCATCAGGTGCAGATGGGCAGTTCCCCTAACAGCTGTGGGCTGGTGTCCCATGAATCTGGTACACAAACATAGAGGTGGAAGGTGACAAGAATGAGTGGGACACAGCATGCAACACTAGACAAAAGAGCCCTGGGCCCAGCCTGTGATCTCAGGGAAGTCACTGCTCATGTGGGCCTCATTTTCAAGTCTGTACCTTTAAGGGTTTGAAAGGACAGGAAATTCAGATATGGTCACTCACTGGCCTAAAACCTCACCGTGGTCTCTTGTTATAAACTTAGCCTCGGACAAGTGCCTCATGTGGGTCCAAGCGTTAGGGGCCTTCACAGTGGCTTCGAGTGAGTCCAGCCTCCTGGTGGGAACATCCTTGTGTGTCCGCTGAGTGCTCAGTAACTGGCTTCTGAACAACATAGAGGACAGCCCAGCTGATGGGGTGTCAGGTCCTGTCACTTGTCTTGTACTCTCGTTCTTGAGGTCCCTTCCTTGCTCTCAGCCTCTCTCTGGCTTTCTGTGTGTGTGTGCGTCTCTGTCTGTGCCACTGACCGGTTGTTCTGTCTGGAAGCTGAGTCCACACCCTTTTCCTTACCACTTTAACCAATCTTGGTTTTGGTATGTTCTCCACTTTGTTCGGAGAGTGTCTTGGTCTGAGAAAACATACGGCATATCCTGCTACTTTATGATAACTTCTAGACATAAGCTGTCTAGTCCCATGAGTGGGATAGATTTCCACCTTGACATTCCTGATACGACGATTCTAGTGTGAAACCATCAAGGTTAACAGCAAGAGTACTAAGCCACATTGACTTCAGGGCCTCCTGATCCCATGTGTTCTCTGTGACCTGTCAACCTCTAGTATCGCCAGGTCCCTAAGCATTCTCTACCAGCAGCCCGAAGGATCTTTTGAAAATGTCAGTATGATCATGTCTCTTCTGAAAACTGCCAGTGGTCTCCTATGGCCTTTAGAAATGAGTCCCAAATCCTTAGCGTGTCCGTCCAGGCCGTCCATGATCCGACCTTAGCTTCTTTTGCAGTCTTGTCTCTGCCTCACCCCTTTTCTGTGGTCACACTTTGAGATCCTCATTGGCATCACACTCTGCCAGCCCAGCTTAGAGCTGTGCCATGCCCTGTATCCCGACGTCTCACTCTGGAGTCAGTGGAAGGCTGGTGTACATTCCGGAATCGCCCATCTTTCCCCTGTCCTGCTCTCTGCTCCCATCGGTTTTTGTTTTTGTTTTCGTGTTTGTTGTTGTTGTTGTTTTGCAGTACCATGAAATGCTACAACCTTGTCCACCCTCAGGAGTTTTAAGGATCTCATTCAGTGTGGCAGCTGAGAATTATAAGCAGCAGAATAGTGATGAAGCTAACAGTAGGGACTTGTCTTTCTCACCAAAGAACAAGTCCACAGGTAGGTGGATCCAATATTGAATTCAGCTGCTCAGTGATGTCAGGGTAGGCTCCCAGCATCAACGAGAGGAAAAAAATCCTCTGCTCGCTATTGTGCTTTATATCAGGGAGAAACTTAGTGTCTCAGAAATCAACTATGAAACTCTGGCGTGAACCCTTGGGCAGAACGGGCCAAATTGCAAGGGACATGGGGCAGTTTAGTGTCAAAGTGCTCCTGAAGGAGGTGCCTCAGCCCAGGAGGAGGTGGTGAGGGGAAGGGCAGTGGGGACCTGTCGGATGGAGAACTTCCTGTTTCTACTGTGATCACTAAGGGCCCCGTACATTTCTTCTGTGTGGACTTGTGGAGGAAAGGTGTCCCGAGACTCAGGGATGACTGTTTCACAACAGTTGCCTAGTGTTTTGAAGTACCCTGTCTCATAGGGTCCATATTATCCACATAGAACTGGTTAAACATATATGTTTTTATTGATCTCAGAGAGAGGAAGGGAAGGGGAACAGAGAGAGCCGGGGGTGGGGGTGGGGGTGGGGGTGGTGAGGAGGCTGGGGAAGGGGAGAGAGAAACATCAATGATGAGAGAGCATCATCAGTCCCATAGCTCCTAGCGCGCAACCCCAGTACGGGCCCTGACTGGGAATGAATCGGGGATCTCTTAGTTCCGGGGTCCACGCTCAAGCACTGAGCCACGCCAGTCGGGCAGCCACATATCAATTTAAAATGAAACCTTTTCTTAAGTCAAATTTAGTAAAACTTAAAATTCACTGAGACATTTAGGTTTCGCTTGTTGGATACCTGAGGAGTGTTGGCTTGGTGTATTGACCAGCTGGTTTTCCTTGAAAGCAAATATGAAATGAAAGAAAGGAAATGTGTCTCCCCTCAGAGCAAGAGTACTGCTCACATGAGAACGATGAGCTTTGGATGATTGGGCCACAGCACTGAATGGATCCCTCTTGCACAGCGTGCCTCCTTTTGAAATACTCGGCAGTGGCATTCCTTTGTCCTTTTCTGCTTAGAATTTTCTGACATGGTGGTTTTCATTTTAATTATAGATTGTTCCAGTGGTGGTGTCAGTGAACTATGGCCCCTCGGGTAGAACCAGGGCTGTGTACCTTGTTTCCGTACTGTCCTGTTCCAGTGGAACCATTGCCTCTCCCTAAGCTGAGTTTGACTGGTGAGTTAAATACTGGGCTCATGGAGGAAGGGAAATGATTCAGGAAGTGTTTAGTGGAGGGAGTTGTTTTGAGTTACTCCTGTTGCAACCAAAGCAATGCTCTTGCTATCCCTAGTGATTTTAAGTATGGTTGAGAGCTAGTCTACTGGTTGTTTCTGGCCAAATAGCAAATGCAGCTAAACGGCGAGGGAAGTAGAATGCCCCCCATTAAGTAATTTTTCCTTTCCTGAGACCATTTCAGGACACAAATTGGCACTTGGGAAAGTTTAGAAAGATATGATTGACTCTGGCCAGTGTTGCACGGTGGTCGAGCGTCCGTCTGTGAAGCAGGCAGGAGTGCACAGTTGGTTTGATTCCGGGTCAGGGCACAGGCCTGGGTTGCAGACTGGATCACCAATAGGGATCGTGAAGGAGGCAACCTATCCATGTTTGTCTCTCATGGTTCACGTTTCTGTCTCGCCCTTTGTCCCGCCCTGAAATCAATCAAAGTGTATTGTTAAAATATATATTGAGTCTAACCCCAGCTGATGGGGCTCATTGGATTGGCCTCTCCCCTTGCACTGAAAGTTTCTGGATCTGTTCCCAGGGAGGGCACATGGCAGGGTTTTGTGGTCAATTCCATGTCACGGGGGTGGGCAGGAGGCGGCTGGTGCGCCTCTCATCTGTGTTCTCTGCCTCTCCCTTCCTCTCTCTACTGTCTGTCTATATCTTGGAGGTATGATCCTTGTGTCAACCAGAACCTATACATGAAGCAAAATGAGAAGAAACTGTCACTTCTGGTCGTTTCACTGCTGACAGTTCACCAGTGTGAACATTCTGGTGTATATATTTCCAGATTTTATTTCCCCATTTTATCAGTGTATACGTAGTTATCAGAGGAAATTAAATGTTTCAAAACTTATTTTAAAACTGTATTATACAGTGAGCACCTTCCATGTCAGCATATATGTGTGCGTGCATGTGTGTGTGTGTGTGTGTGTGTGTATGGAACTATGTATATGTACGTGAGAAGACATGATCTACACATGTTTTTAATAAACAAACTTATTTATTCAAAAGGAGTATTTAACTGAATGGGAAATAGTCTACATAAATAGGTAGGTACTTTTAGAAATTATCCTTATTTACTATTATAAATGTACGGTTGGGATGTATTCCTCTGAATTATTTAAGATAATCGCCTAGAACTCTTCTGATAGCACGAGAGAAGGCTTCCAGCGCAGCCAGTAGCTGGCTCCATAATGGCTTCAGGTACTGCCTCGGGCCAAGCCTGGCCAGGGCAGGGCCTCTCGTTGGACCAGGCTCTGGCCCCTGAGCGGGCCCTTCCTCTGCCTCCGGACAGCTCTGGAGCTCTGGGCGTGGACCTGGAGCAGGAGAAAGAGACACATTGACTCACACTCCTGGCTTTCCTGTGACTTAGTGCAGACAGGAAAGATGCCACCGCCTTTAAGGGAACTCCAGCCCATGAGCCTGCCCTCCCCCGATGATCTGCCCGGATGATCATTCCGCCTCACCTTGTTGAGTTGCCTCGGTGGGCTCAAGGTGCTGCAGCGCCAACCATAGATTTTGGGCGTGGCCCACCAGGTGTGAGGCAGGGGAGTTGACGGGCACCAAGACCTGCTCTACCTCGAAGCAGGCGAAAGGAAGGCGCTGCCCCAAACCCTGGACGTGGTCCAGCCAGGCCCCCACCATCGCCGCAAAGGCCCTGGGGAGAGGCAGGTGGGCAGCAGATTCTGAGTCCTGGTCTTTCCTTCCACTCTGCCCTCCCATGGCACACTTGTTTAGATCTGAGCCTCTATGCAGGCCCCCCCTTGCCCACCCAGGGGACAGCCCCATGCCACCCCCGGCCCCAGTGAGGCTGTCCTGGTTGTAGCAGTTGTGGGATCCAGCAGGTTCAACATGGAGTCTGTGTGAGACTCTTCTTCCCACTGGCAGCTCTCCTGAAGGTCCAGTGCACTGCCCACCCCCACCCTCCAGGCCCTGGGCATCTGGGCTGAGGACTGAGACAGACTTGTGAGCAGCCTGCTCACCACAGGCCTGTTCTGAGCCTGGCCACCGTGGTCAGGGGAGATGGATATGGAGAAGGGCAGGCAGAGCGGGGTGGGTCTGTGGGGGGTGGGAGGGGACTGTGAGGGACAACTCAGCACAGCGTCTCCTCTGGGTCTACAAGGCCCGGGACCCCACCCACTGTCATCTTTAACTCCTGTCCTCCTGGAATAGAAGACTCCAGAGCCCAGGCCTTTCTTGGGAATCAGATGATGTATAAGATTAGGGTTCTGCCAGGCACTCTCCACCCCCCACCCACCACAGTCCCCACGATGCTGACTCTGGGGGCCCTCCTTCTGGACCCGGAGACCACTCACTTTATGACTTGGTCCTGCGGTGTGTCAGCGCGGTCATTGTAAGCATGTGTGCCTCCAGATGGAAAAATCACTCTGATTGCATCAGCCCTGATGGATGGTGGACACGACCTGCGAATGATGGAGAGCGTGACTGCTGGACCCAATGCCCAGAACTGAGTCCCAGGGATTGTGTCTGCTTCATTCCTTGAGTCAGGCTAAGTGTCTCCACAAGTGCGTGCACATTGTCGAGTAAAGAAACTCCAACCAGAAGCATGCCATACATCTGAGTGGGCCTGGGCCCGTGCTCTCCCCAGAAATCCCAAGTGTGGCTACACCAAGTTCCAGGACCGGCTAGGTGAAATCTCACACTGCTTAACAGGTTGCTTTGCATGTGCTTTTCCAACCTCCGATGCCACAGGCCGCTGATGGGTGTGTCATAGTTCTTTCCGTGGGACAGAGTGAAAGAGTTGCCACCAATAAGCGCCGCACATCCAGCTTCCCTGTCTGCAGAGCCAGGGAGCAGGTGAGACCTGCCCTGGCTTGTCCCCACAGTAGTGCTATGAGGTTCCCCCCACAGCAGCCCACTTTCAGAGGAGCATCCTGAGACTCGGGAAGATGTGGTGACGTTTTCATACCTCACAGCTAGCAGTGGGCAGAGGCACGAGTGTGTGCTCACCTAGTTAGAAGCTCGTCCAGGAACCGTTGGGCTCTGGAGCAGGCCAGCGTGGAGACGTGGGGGACGATTCCCCCCGGGAAAGCTGGTACCATGGCCATGGCCACCTTCTCCGAGGTGCCTTCCTGGAGGGCCTGCATCCTGCAGGACTCATGCAGGTTACCAGTTCGCTCAGCTGCACACTGGGTGGGAGAAGGAAGGATATCCATGTCAGCGGCATGACCGTGAATCCCACAAGGATGGAGGTTCGGAGCTCAGTCGGGAGGTCCCAGCCCCACTGGGACGTGTGCAAGAGGAGGGACAGGAGTGCCCCGGTGGAGGAGGTTCTAGGCCTTCAAAGTGCCACTGAAGTTCCGTACATGTTCATACAATTGCCACCTCCCTTGTAGTGATAGTGTATATGGAGACCCCGGGCCCTGTGAGTCGTTACAGAGATAGATCAGATGCCTGCTCACGGGCATGCAGGTCAGAACTGGGTGCTGTCCCGCATGCCATCCCCTCTCAGGTGCCAGAGACTTCCCTGCTAATGACATGGGTGGAGAGGGTGTGGGGACCTTGTCCCTCCCCAGCGTGGGAACAGTGTACACGGTAGAAATGGCCTGTGAAAGCCTTTGACTTCAGAAGAGAAAGTTATGTTTTATCCTTTTACATTAAAGGGCATTGTAAGACCCTCATTATGGGGATGGCAGATTCCGCAAGGTGGCAAATGCCTGGAGACTGCAGATGGGAGAAAGGCGATCACGGGGCAGGAATCTGACCAGAGGACTCGGGGAGGAGCTGATCCAGGTGATGGGTGTAAAGTGACAGGTGCCTCAGTGTCCCCATGAGGCCATTGCCAGGGACGGAACACTGTGTTTGAGTTGGACACCTTGACGTCGGCCAGGTGAAAATTTCAATGAGTGAGATTTCCTGGGCCAGGCTGAGAGCAAGGCAGCAGCCATCATCAGAAACTGCTGTTGGCAACGTCCCTGCCACAGCCCTTTGGGCTTGGAATCTGCCTGCAGCCATTCAAATTTTACACGTGCTCGTCCTTCCCCCAGCAGTGGGCGTTCATCTCCAGCTGGGGACATTACATGTCCTGTGGCCTGAATTGTGTACCCCTAATCCCATGACTTTGCAACCCCTCGAACTTGATTATGTGTCTGCATTTGAGTTTTAGTCTTCAAGCAAGTCATTCAGGTGACGTGAATTCAGTGGTGTGGGTCTTCATCGAATCTGACCAGTGTCCTTAGAAGAGGAGGGGAGGACACGTGGCAGTGCAGAGGGGAGTCCATGTGACACACAGAGAGAAGACAGCCATCTACAAGTTGAGGAGCGACCCCCTCAGGAGATACCAGCCCCACTGACAGCACCACCTCTCACTTCTAGCCTCCGGAATTGTGAGAAAAGGAATGTCTGCTGTTAACACCACCCAGTGCGGCCCTATGTTATGGCAGCACAAGCAAGCAACCTAACACAGTCCGTTCCGACACACATCAGTGTTCCGGGCAGCACTGCTGACATGGCAGCTGAACTGCATTAGGCCCATGCCCATCAGCACTGAAAGGCCGCATCGCTGGGCAAACGACCTCCCCGACTGGACCAGGTCTGCAAGGACAGTGGAGCTGAGTGCTCCAGAGGATTCGTGGCAAGTGTAGTTTAAGCAACACAAACAGCGAAATGCCCACGTGCTCATGGTCGACTGTGAAGTCACACGACATTTCTCTCTCTGATATTGCTACAAATATGTGAGGAGCGTCTCTCTACCATCCCATGTAGCTGGAGGGGGGCGTGGGTGTCCACATTTCTTTGTCTTGGGGCTGTGGGACACTAGGGAGAGTCCTGGGAGGGTGCCCGCGGAGTCCCCAGATTGGAGTGTGGGTTCTGGGCACTGCCAGGTTGTGTTGGGGTTTTGGGTGTAGAGACCCTCGAGGCCAACTCTCACCTCAGACAGGCACTGGTCTGTGTCATCAGCCTGGTGCACCTGCACCCTGACCCCGTAGGTGGTGTAGTCGGGTCCATGGGCCAGCACCTCAATGATGTCCTCCTTGGAGCTCTGCAAAGACAGAGTGGGTACTGAGCCAGGAGGCATCAGGAACCTTCCACCCAATCTGTGGTCCTGTGTCATGGCAGACCTAGTCTGTGAGGACACAGGGAGGATGTTCCTGGCAGCCCTGCTGAGCTAGCAACAATTGATTTGTGTCAAGGTGTAGCCACAGTGAAAGCCTGAATGACTGAAGAAAACTCTGTCCTTGTTGGGATGATGTGGAGTTGGGTCAGGCCACAGCTCCTGAGCTGGCCGCACTGCAATGGTTTGTCGTCCTCTGTGAGGTGATAGGTTGCAGAGAAAAGTATTCAAGACCTTAATCCCTTCCTACACCCCTAACCGCCCCCCCGCTCCCCCCCCCCTTTTTTTTTCTTTTTTAAATACACTGCACTATCAAGTGGGATGATGTGTAAGGCTTGCAGAAGGCCTACAAGGACAGTCGGGCAGGGGCTGGTCCACAGGATACTTGGGGCAGGGTGTTCATCAGTTGAAAGGGGCATGAGGCAAAGACAGCAACAGATGCTTTCTCTCTGATCCCAAGAACACAGGAAGAAAGACTGCTTTTCTCCCCTACCAGGGAGCTGGTCGGGAGGATTGAAGGTGCAGATCACTTTGGGAGTGGGCCTGTGAGAACTTGAGGCCGCAGATTTGAGTCTGACTTCTGGTCCCACCCCAGTCACCTCAGGGTCCTGGGTGTGGGCCAGCTCTCACCTCAGTTTGGCACTGGACGGTTTTCCTGCCCTGACGCACTTGTCCTTTGTACCCGTTGAGGGCATAAGTGAACCTGTCAGCCAGCTCCTCGACGCTGCCCTTGTTGGAGCTCTGCAAAGACAGAGCCCGCTACCGGGCCAGGAGGCATGAGGGGCCCGGGCATTACCAGTGGGGAAGATGCCCACCACCCATTCTGCTCCCCAGATCAGGCAGAGAGGGGCATCTGCAAAGACCTCCAGGCAGGGAGTGAAGTTGATGACCCCTTGAGCACCCCTGCGATTTCACAAGTGGGTAGCAGAGCTCCGACCCCAGCACTCAGCTTCCCTTCCTGTGAGCCATGACCTGGGCAGTGAACATGACACACCCTCCAGCACCCTCCAGACTTCTGACACTTACCAACCTGCTCCTGAGCCCAGGATGAGCATCCCTCATTCCCCGCTTCCTTCCCCTCACCATCCCGGACACACACACACACACACACACACACACACACACACCCGGGATGAGGGGTAAGAGGTATGGTGCTCCCCAGGTGTGACCCCTAATTGGCACCCAAGTGTGAGCTTAAAGGGCCTGCCCTCGGTTACCTGTGTGTGCCTCCTGCCAGAGGGCGAGGGGTCTCGGTGGTGGCGCTTGCGCCTGTTTCCCCAGCAACAGAAACATCTCTTGCCCTGGGCTTTCTTCTTGCCAGAGCATCGGAAGAACGGGAAGCAACAGAGAGACATCCTGGTCTCCTGACCTTCTCCACTCAAGTGAGCTGGAAAGGCAGTTGTCTCTAGAATGTGGGTACCTGGTTACCACGGTTCCCATTTCTGTTGGGGATCTGTCCCCAGGGAAGTGAGGTCACCCCTTCAAGGTTCCATGACCTGTGCCCCTTCCTCCAATCAGGGCCACCCAATGGCCCCTCTGGGCTGCTGACCTCTCACCTTCCTGGCCCATGTTATCTCCATACCTGTATACAAGCATCCAACACAGCCCTCCCCCATGCTCCCTGGGAAGAAGGAGGCCCCTGGTTTTGGGGGAGAAAGCCGAGTTCACACCTCCTTTTTCTTAGGTGATCTGTGCCCTGGGGGAAGCCTCTGTGCCTCTCAGGGCCTCCCCCAGGCTCCCAAGCTGCCCAGTGAGGATGATGCTAGACACCATTTCCATAGGAAGTCATCAGGTGCAGATGGGACAGTTCCCCTAACAGCTGTGGGCTGGTGTCCCATGAATCTGGTACACAAACATAGAGGTGGAAGGTGACAAGAATGAGTGGGACACAGCATGCAACACTAGACAAAAGAGCCCTGGGCCCAGCCTGTGATCTCAGGGAAGTCACTGCTCATGTGGGCCTCATTTTCAAGTCTGTACCTTTAAGGGTTTGAAAGGACAGGAAATTCAGATATGGTCACTCACTGGCCTAAAACCTCACCGTGGTCTCTTGTTATAAACTTAGCCTCGGACAAGTGCCTCATGTGGGTCCAAGCGTTAGGGGCCTTCACAGTGGCTTCGAGTGAGTCCAGCCTCCTGGTGGGAACATCCTTGTGTGTCCGCTGAGTGCTCAGTAACTGGCTTCTGAACAACATAGAGGACAGCCCAGCTGATGGGGTGTCAGGTCCTGTCACTTGTCTTGTACTCTCGTTCTTGAGGTCCCTTCCTTGCTCTCAGCCTCTCTCTGGCTTTCTGTGTGTGTGTGTGCGTCTCTGTCTGTGCCACTGACCTGTTGTTCTGTCTGGAAGCTGAGTCCACACCCTTTTCCTTACCACTTTAACCAATCTTGGTTTTGGTATGTTCTCCACTTTGTTCGGAGAGTGTCTTGGTCTGAGAAAACATACGGCATATCCTGCTACTTTATGATAACTTCTAGACATAAGCTGTCTAGTCCCATGAGTGGGATAGATTTCCACCTTGACATTCCTGATACGACGATTCTAGTGTGAAACCATCAAGGTTAACAGCAAGAGTACTAAGCCACATTGACTTCAGGGCCTCCTGATCCCATGTGTTCTCTGTGACCTGTCAACCTCTAGTATCGCCAGGTCCCTAAGCATTCTCTACCAGCAGCCCGAAGGATCTTTTGAAAATGTCAGTATGATCATGTCTCTTCTGAAAACTGCCAGTGGTCTCCTATGGCCTTTAGAAATGAGTCCCAAATCCTTAGCGTGTCCGTCCAGGCCGTCCATGATCCGACCTTAGCTTCTTTTGCAGTCTTGTCTCTGCCTCACCCCTTTTCTGTGGTCACACTTTGAGATCCTCATTGGCATCACACTCTGCCAGCCCAGCTTAGAGCTGTGCCATGCCCTGTATCCCGACGTCTCACTCTGGAGTCAGTGGAAGGCTGGTGTACATTCCGGAATCGCCCATCTTTCCCCTGTCCTGCTCTCTGCTCCCATCGGTTTTTGTTTTTGTTTTCGTGTTTGTTGTTGTTGTTGTTTTGCAGTACCATGAAATGCTACAACCTTGTCCACCCTCAGGAGTTTTAAGGATCTCATTCAGTGTGGCAGCTGAGAATTATAAGCAGCAGAATAGTGATGAAGCTAACAGTAGGGACTTGTCTTTCTCACCAAAGAACAAGTCCACAGGTAGGTGGATCCAATATTGAATTCAGCTGCTCAGTGATGTCAGGGTAGGCTCCCAGCATCAACGAGAGGAAAAAAATCCTCTGCTCGCTATTGTGCTTTATATCAGGGAGAAACTTAGTGTCTCAGAAATCAACTATGAAACTCTGGCGTGAACCCTTGGGCAGAACGGGCCAAATTGCAAGGGACATGGGGCAGTTTAGTGTCAAAGTGCTCCTGAAGGAGGTGCCTCAGCCCAGGAGGAGGTGGTGAGGGGAAGGGCAGTGGGGACCTGTCGGATGGAGAACTTCCTGTTTCTACTGTGATCACTAAGGGCCCCGTACATTTCTTCTGTATGGACTTGTGGAGGAAAGGTGTCCCGAGACTCAGGGATGACTGTTTCACAACAGTTGCCTAGTGTTTTGAAGTACCCTGTCTCATAGGGTCCATATTATCCACATAGAACTGGTTAAACATATATGTTTTTATTGATCTCAGAGAGAGGAAGGGAAGGGGAACAGAGAGAGCCGGGGGTGGGGGTGGGGGTGGGGGTGGTGAGGAGGCTGGGGAAGGGGAGAGAGAAACATCAATGATGAGAGAGCATCATCAGTCCCATAGCTCCTAGCGCGCAACCCCAGTACGGGCCCTGACTGGGAATGAATCGGGGATCTCTTAGTTCCGGGGTCCACGCTCAAGCACAGAGCCATGCCAGTCGGGCAGCCACATATCAATTTAAAATGAAACCTTTTCTTAAGTCAAATTTAGTAAAACTTAAAATTCACTGAGACATTTAGGTTTCTCTTGTTGGATACCTGAGGAGTGTTGGCTTGGTGTATTGACCAGCTGGTTTTCCTTGAAAGCAAATATGAAATGAAAGAAAGGAAATGTGTCTCCCCTCAGAGCAAGAGTACTGCTCACATGAGAACGATGAGCTTTGGATGATTGGGCCACAGCACTGAATGGATCCCTCTTGCACAGCGTGCCTCCTTTTGAAATACTCGGCAGTGGCATTCCTTTGTCCTTTTCTGCTTAGAATTTTCTGACATGGTGGTTTTCATTTTAATTATAGATTGTTCCAGTGGTGGTGTCAGTGAACTATGGCCCCTCGGGTAGAACCAGGGCTGTGTACCTTGTTTCCGTACTGTCCTGTTCCAGTGGAACCATTGCCTCTCCCTAAGCTGAGTTTGACTGGTGAGTTAAATACTGGGCTCATGGAGGAAGGGAAATGATTCAGGAAGTGTTTAGTGGAGGGAGTTGTTTTGAGTTACTCCTGTTGCAACCAAAGCAATGCTCTTGCTATCCCTAGTGATTTTAAGTATGGTTGAGAGCTAGTCTACTGGTTGTTTCTGGCCAAATAGCAAATGCACCTAAACGGCGAGGGAAGTAGAATGCCCCCCATTAAGTAATTTTTCCTTTCCTGAGACCATTTCAGGACACAAATTGGCACTTGGGAAAGTTTAGAAAGATATGATTGACTCTGGCCAGTGTTGCACGGTGGTCGAGCGTCCGTCTGTGAAGCAGGCAGGAGTGCACAGTTGGTTTGATTCCGGGTCAGGGCACAGGCCTGGGTTGCAGACTGGATCACCAATAGGGGTCGTGAAGGAGGCAACCTATCCATGTTTGTCTCTCATGGTTCACGTTTCTGTCTCGCCCTTTGTCCCGCCCTGAAATCAATCAAAGTGTATTGTTAAAATATATATTGAGTCTAACCCCAGCTGATGGGGCTCATTGGATTGGCCTCTCCCCTTGCACTGAAAGTTTCTGGATCTGTTCCCAGGGAGGGCACATGGCAGGGTTTTGTGGTCAATTCCATGTCACGGGGGTGGGCAGGAGGCGGCTGGTGCGCCTCTCATCTGTGTTCTCTGCCTCTCCCTTCCTCTCTCTACTGTCTGTCTATATCTTGGAGGTATGATCCTTGTGTCAACCAGAACCTATACATGAAGCAAAATGAGAAGAAACTGTCACTTCTGGTCGTTTCACTGCTGACAGTTCACCAGTGTGAACATTCTGGTGTATATATTTCCAGATTTTATTTCCCCATTTTATCAGTGTATACGTAGTTATCAGAGGAAATTAAATGTTTCAAAACTTATTTTAAAACTGTATTATACAGTGAGCACCTTCCATGTCAGCATATATGTGTGCGTGCATGTGTGTGTGTGTGTGTGTGTGTGTATGGAACTATGTATATGTACGTGAGAAGACATGATCTACACATGTTTTTAATAAACAAACTTATTTATTCAAAAGGAGTATTTAACTGAATGGGAAATAGTCTACATAAATAGGTAGGTACTTTTAGAAATTATCCTTATTTACTATTATAAATGTACGGTTGGGATGTATTCCTCTGAATTATTTAAGATAATCGCCTAGAACTCTTCTGATAGCACGAGAGAAGGCTTCCAGCGCAGCCAGTAGCTGGCTCCATAATGGCTTCAGGTACTGCCTCGGGCCAAGCCTGGCCAGGGCAGGGCCTCTCGTTGGACCAGGCTCTGGCCCCTGAGCGGGCCATTCCTCTGCCTCCGGACAGCTCTGGAGCTCTGGGCGTGGACCTGGAGCAGGGGAAACAGACACATTGACTCACACTCCTGGCTTTCCTGTGACTTAGTGCAGACAGGAAAGATGCCACCGCCTTTAAGGGAACTCCAGCCCATGAGCCTGCCCTCCCCCGATGATCTGCCCGGATGATCATTCCGCCTCACCTTGTTGAGTTGCCTCGGTGGGCTCAAGGTGCTGCAGCGCCAACCATAGATTTTGGGCGTGGCCCACCAGGTGTGAGGCAGGGGAGTTGACGGGCACCAAGACCTGCTCTACCTCGAAGCAGGCGAAAGGAAGGCGCTGCCCCAAACCCTGGACGTGGTCCAGCCAGGCCCCCACCATCGCCGCAAAGGCCCTGGGGAGAGGCAGGTGGGCAGCAGATTCTGAGTCCTGGTCTTTCCTTCCACTCTGCCCTCCCATGGCACACTTGTTTAGATCTGAGCCTCTATGCAGGCCCCCCCTTGCCCACCCAGGGGACAGCCCCATGCCACCCCCGGCCCCAGTGAGGCTGTCCTGGTTGTAGCAGTTGTGGGATCCAGCAGGTTCAACATGGAGTCTGTGTGAGACTCTTCTTCCCACTGGCAGCTCTCCTGAAGGTCCAGTGCACTGCCCACCCCCACCCTCCAGGCCCTGGGCATCTGGGCTGAGGACTGAGACAGACTTGTGAGCAGCCTGCTCACCACAGGCCTGTTCTGAGCCTGGCCACCGTGGTCAGGGGAGATGGATATGGAGACGGGCAGGCAGAGCGGGTGGGTCTGTGGGGGGTGGGAGGGGACTGTGAGGGACAACTCAGCACAGCGTCTCCTCTGGGTCTACAAGGCCCGGGACCCCACCCACTGTCATCTTTAACTCCTGTCCTCCTGGAATAGAAGACTCCAGAGCCCAGGCCTTTCTTGGGAATCAGATGATGTATAAGATTAGGGTTCTGCCAGGCACTCTCCACCCCCCACCCACCACAGTCCCCACGATGCTGACTCTGGGGGCCCTCCTTCTGGACCCGGAGACCACTCACTTTATGACTTGGTCCTGCGGTGTGTCAGCGCGGTCATTGTAAGCATGTGTGCCTCCAGATGGAAAAATCACTCTGATTGCATCAGCCCTGATGGATGGTGGACACGACCTGCGAATGATGGAGAGCGTGACTGCTGGACCCAATGCCCAGAACTGAGTCCCAGGGATTGTGTCTGCTTCATTCCTTGAGTCAGGCTAAGTGTCTCCACAAGTGCGTGCACATTGTCGAGTAAAGAAACTCCAACCAGAAGCATGCCATACATCTGAGTGGGCCTGGGCCCGTGCTCTCCCCAGAAATCCCAAGTGTGGCTACACCAAGTTCCAGGACCGGCTAGGTGAAATCTCACACTGCTTAACAGGTTGCTTTGCATGTGCTTTTCCAACCTCCGATGCCACAGGCCGCTGATGGGTGTGTCATAGTTCTTTCCGTGGGACAGAGTGAAAGAGTTGCCACCAATAAGCGCCGCACATCCAGCTTCCCTGTCTGCAGAGCCAGGGAGCAGGTGAGACCTGCCCTGGCTTGTCCCCACAGTAGTGCTATGAGGTTCCCCCCACAGCAGCCCACTTTCAGAGGAGCATCCTGAGACTCGGGAAGATGTGGTGATGTTTTCATACCTCACAGCTAGCAGTGGGCAGAGGCACGAGTGTGTGCTCACCTAGTTAGAAGCTCGTCCAGGAACCGTTGGGCTCTGGAGCAGGCCAGCGTGGAGACGTGGGGGACGATTCCCCCCGGGAAAGCTGGTACCATGGCCATGGCCACCTTCTCCGAGGTGCCTTCCTGGAGGGCCTGCATCCTGCAGGACTCATGCAGGTTACCAGTTCGCTCAGCTGCACACTGGGTGGGAGAAGGAAGGATATCCATGTCAGCGGCATGACCGTGAATCCCACAAGGATGGAGGTTCGGAGCTCAGTCGGGAGGTCCCAGCCCCACTGGGACGTGTGCAAGAGGAGGGACAGGAGTGCCCCGGCTGGAGGAGGTTCTAGGCCTTCAAAGTGCCACTGAAGTTCCGTACATGTTCATACAATTGCCACCTTCTCGGCACCTTTCCCCCCTCACGGCCCCCTTCCCTTTAGCTGAGGATCCACAAACCTCCTTGTAGTGATAGTGTATATGAGACCCCGGGCCCTGTGAGTCCCAGAGAAAGGTCCTCGTTACAGAGATGAGAACACACAGGCTTAGGAAATATCAGATGCCTGCTCACGGGCATGCAGGTCAGAACTGGGTGCTGTCCCGCATGGCATCCCCTCTCAGGTGCCAGAGACTTCCCTGCTACGGACATGGGTGGAGAGGGTGTGGGGACCTTGTCCCTCCCCAGCGTGGGAACAGTGTACACGGTAGAAATGGCCTGTGAAAGCCTTTGACTTCAGAAGAGAAAGTTATGTTTTATCCTTTTACATTAAAGGGCATTGTAAGACCCTCATTATGGGGATGGCAGATTCCGCAAGGTGGCAAATGCCTGGAGACTGCAGATGGGAGAAAGGCGATCACGGGGCAGCAATCTGACCAGAGGACTCGGGGAGGAGCTGATCCAGGTGATGGGTGTAAAGTGACAGGTGCCTCAGTGTCCCCATGAGGCCATTGCCAGGGACGGAACACTGTGTTTGAGTTGGACACCTTGACGTCGGCCAGGTGAAAATTTCAATGAGTGAGATTTCCTGGGCCAGGCTGAGAGCAAGGCAGCAGCCATCATCAGAAACTGCTGTTGGCAACGTCCCTGCCACAGCCCTTTGGGCTTGGAATCTGCCTGCAGCCATTCAAATTTTACACGTGCTCGTCCTTCCCCCAGCAGTGGGCGTTCATCTCCAGCTGGGGACATTACATGTCCTGTGGCCTGAATTGTGTACCCCTAATCCCATGACTTTGCAACCCCTCGAACTTGATTATGTGTCTGCATTTGAGTTTTAGTCTTCAAGCAAGTCATTCAGGTGACGTGAATTCAGTGGTGTGGGTCTTCATCGAATCTGACCAGTGTCCTTAGAAGAGGAGGGGAGGACACGTGGCAGTGCAGAGGGGAGTCCATGTGACACACAGAGAGAAGACAGCCATCTACAAGCTGAGGAGCGACCCCCTCAGGAGATACCAGCCCCACTGACAGCACCACCTCTCACTTCTAGCCTCCGGAATTGTGAGAAAAGGAATGTCTGCTGTTAACACCACCCAGTGCGGCCCTATGTTATGGCAGCACAAGCAAGCAACCTAACACAGTCCGTTCCGACACACATCAGTGTTCCGGGCAGCACTGCTGACATGGCAGCTGAACTGCATTAGGCCCATGCCCATCAGCACTGAAAGGCCGCATCGCTGGGCAAACGACCTCCCCGACTGGACCAGGTCTGCAAGGACAGTGGAGCTGAGTGCTCCAGAGGATTCGTGGCAAGTGTAGTTTAAGCAACACAAACAGCGAAATGCCCACGTGCTCATGGTCGACTGTGAAGTCACACGACATTTCTCTCTCTGATATTGCTACAAATATGTGAGGAGCGTCTCTCTACCATCCCATGTAGCTGGAGGGGGGCGTGGGTGTCCACATTTCTTTGTCTTGGGGCTGTGGGACACTAGGGAGAGTCCTGGGAGGGTGCCCGCGGAGTCCCCAGATTGGAGTGTGGGTTCTGGGCACTGCCAGGTTGTGTTGGGGTTTTGGGTGTAGAGACCCTCGAGGCCAACTCTCACCTCAGACAGGCACTGGTCTGTGTCATCAGCCTGGTGCACCTGCACCCTGACCCCGTAGGTGGTGTAGTCGGGTCCATGGGCCAGCACCTCAATGATGTCCTCCTTGGAGCTCTGCAAAGACAGAGTGGGTACTGAGCCAGGAGGCATCAGGAACCTTCCACCCAATCTGTGGTCCTGTGTCATGGCAGACCTAGTCTGTGAGGACACAGGGAGGATGTTCCTGGCAGCCCTGCTGAGCTAGCAACAATTGATTTGTGTCAAGGTGTAGCCACAGTGAAAGCCTGAATGACTGAAGAAAACTCTGTCCTTGTTGGGATGATGTGGAGTTGGGTCAGGCCACAGCTCCTGAGCTGGCCGCACTGCAATGGTTTGTCGTCCTCTGTGAGGTGATAGGTTGCAGAGAAAAGTATTCAAGACCTTAATCCCTTCCTACACCCCTAACCGCCCCCCCGCTCCCCCCCCCTTTTTTTTTCTTTTTTAAATACACTGCACTATCAAGTGGGATGATGTGTAAGGCTTGCAGAAGGCCTACAAGGACAGTCGGGCAGGGGCTGGTCCACAGGATACTTGGGGCAGGGTGTTCATCAGTTGAAAGGGGCATGAGGCAAAGACAGCAACAGATGCTTTCTCTCTGATCCCAAGAACACAGGAAGAAAGACTGCTTTTCTCCCCTACCAGGGAGCTGGTCGGGAGGATTGAAGGTGCAGATCACTTTGGGAGTGGGCCTGTGAGAACTTGAGGCCGCAGATTTGAGTCTGACTTCTGGTCCCACCCCAGTCACCTCAGGGTCCTGGGTGTGGGCCAGCTCTCACCTCAGTTTGGCACTGGACGGTTTTCCTGCCCTGACGCACTTGTCCTTTGTACCCGTTGAGGGCATAAGTGAACCTGTCAGCCAGCTCCTCGACGCTGCCCTTGTTGGAGCTCTGCAAAGACAGAGCCCGCTACCGGGCCAGGAGGCATGAGGGGCCCGGGCATTACCAGTGGGGAAGATGCCCACCACCCATTCTGCTCCCCAGATCAGGCAGAGAGGGGCATCTGCAAAGACCTCCAGGCAGGGAGTGAAGTTGATGACCCCTTGAGCACCCCTGCGATTTCACAAGTGGGTAGCAGAGCTCCGACCCCAGCACTCAGCTTCCCTTCCTGTGAGCCATGACCTGGGCAGTGAACATGACACACCCTCCAGCACCCTCCAGACTTCTGACACTTACCAACCTGCTCCTGAGCCCAGGATGAGCATCCCTCATTCCCCGCTTCCTTCCCCTCACCATCCCGGACACACACACACACACACACACACACACACCCGGGATGAGGGGTAAGAGGTGTGGTGCTCCCCAGGTGTGACCCCTAATTGGCACCCAAGTGTGAGCTTAAAGGGCCTGCCCTCGGTTACCTGTGTGTGCCTCCTGCCAGAGGGCGAGGGGTCTCGGTGGTGGCGCTTGCGCCTGTTTCCCCAGCAACAGAAACATCTCTTGCCCTGGGCTTTCTTCTTGCCAGAGCATCGGAAGAACGGGAAGCAACAGAGAGACATCCTGGTCTCCTGACCTTCTCCACTCAAGTGAGCTGGAAAGGCAGTTGTCTCTAGAATGTGGGTACCTGGTTACCACGGTTCCCATTTCTGTTGGGGATCTGTCCCCAGGGAAGTGAGGTCACCCCTTCAAGGTTCCATGACCTGTGCCCCTTCCTCCAATCAGGGCCACCCAATGGCCCCTCTGGGCTGCTGACCTCTCACCTTCCTGGCCCATGTTATCTCCATACCTGTATACAAGCATCCAACACAGCCCTCCCCCATGCTCCCTGGGAAGAAGGAGGCCCCTGGTTTTGGGGGAGAAAGCCGAGTTCACACCTCCTTTTTCTTAGGTGATCTGTGCCCTGGGGGAAGCCTCTGTGCCTCTCAGGGCCTCCCCCAGGCTCCCAAGCTGCCCAGTGAGGATGATGCTAGACACCATTTCCATAGGAAGTCATCAGGTGCAGATGGGACAATTCCCCTAACAGCTGTGGGCTGGTGTCCCATGAATCTGGTACACAAACATAGAGGTGGAAGGTGACAAGAATGAGTGGGACACAGCATGCAACACTAGACAAAAGAGCCCTGGGCCCAGCCTGTGATCTCAGGGAAGTCACTGCTCATGTGGGCCTCATTTTCAAGTCTGTACCTTTAAGGGTTTGAAAGGACAGGAAATTCAGATATGGTCACTCACTGGCCTAAAACCTCACCGTGGTCTCTTGTTATAAACTTAGCCTCGGACAAGTGCCTCATGTGGGTCCAAGCGTTAGGGGCCTTCACAGTGGCTTCGAGTGAGTCCAGCCTCCTGGTGGGAACATCCTTGTGTGTCCGCTGAGTGCTCAGTAACTGGCTTCTGAACAACATAGAGGACAGCCCAGCTGATGGGGTGTCAGGTCCTGTCACTTGTCTTGTACTCTCGTTCTTGAGGTCCCTTCCTTGCTCTCAGCCTCTCTCTGGCTTTCTGTGTGTGTGTGTGCGTCTCTGTCTGTGCCACTGACCGGTTGTTCTGTCTGGAAGCTGAGTCCACACCCTTTTCCTTACCACTTTAACCAATCTTGGTTTTGGTATGTTCTCCACTTTGTTCGGAGAGTGTCTTGGTCTGAGAAAACATACGGCATATCCTGCTACTTTATGATAACTTCTAGACATAAGCTGTCTAGTCCCATGAGTGGGATAGATTTCCACCTTGACATTCCTGATACGACGATTCTAGTGTGAAACCATCAAGGTTAACAGCAAGAGTACTAAGCCACATTGACTTCAGGGCCTCCTGATCCCATGTGTTCTCTGTGACCTGTCAACCTCTAGTATCGCCAGGTCCCTAAGCATTCTCTACCAGCAGCCCGAAGGATCTTTTGAAAATGTCAGTATGATCATGTCTCTTCTGAAAACTGCCAGTGGTCTCCTATGGCCTTTAGAAATGAGTCCCAAATCCTTAGCGTGTCCGTCCAGGCCGTCCATGATCCGACCTTAGCTTCTTTTGCAGTCTTGTCTCTGCCTCACCCCTTTTCTGTGGTCACACTTTGAGATCCTCATTGGCATCACACTCTGCCAGCCCAGCTTAGAGCTGTGCCATGCCCTGTATCCCGACGTCTCACTCTGGAGTCAGTGGAAGGCTGGTGTACATTCCGGAATCGCCCATCTTTCCCCTGTCCTGCTCTCTGCTCCCATCGGTTTTTGTTTTTGTTTTCGTGTTTGTTGTTGTTGTTGTTTTGCAGTACCATGAAATGCTACAACCTTGTCCACCCTCAGGAGTTTTAAGGATCTCATTCAGTGTGGCAGCTGAGAATTATAAGCAGCAGAATAGTGATGAAGCTAACAGTAGGGACTTGTCTTTCTCACCAAAGAACAAGTCCACAGGTAGGTGGATCCAATATTGAATTCAGCTGCTCAGTGATGTCAGGGTAGGCTCCCAGCATCAACGAGAGGAAAAAAATCCTCTGCTCGCTATTGTGCTTTATATCAGGGAGAAACTTAGTGTCTCAGAAATCAACTATGAAACTCTGGCGTGAACCCTTGGGCAGAACGGGCCAAATTGCAAGGGACATGGGGCAGTTTAGTGTCAAAGTGCTCCTGAAGGAGGTGCCTCAGCCCAGGAGGAGGTGGTGAGGGGAAGGGCAGTGGGGACCTGTCGGATGGAGAACTTCCTGTTTCTACTGTGATCACTAAGGGCCCCGTACATTTCTTCTGTGTGGACTTGTGGAGGAAAGGTGTCCCGAGACTCAGGGATGACTGTTTCACAACAGTTGCCTAGTGTTTTGAAGTACCCTGTCTCATAGGGTCCATATTATCCACATAGAACTGGTTAAACATATATGTTTTTATTGATCTCAGAGAGAGGAAGGGAAGGGGAACAGAGAGAGCCGGGGGTGGGGGTGGGGGTGGGGGTGGTGAGGAGGCTGGGGAAGGGGAGAGAGAAACATCAATGATGAGAGAGCATCATCAGTCCCATAGCTCCTAGCGCGCAACCCCAGTACGGGCCCTGACTGGGAATGAATCGGGGATCTCTTAGTTCCGGGGTCCACGCTCAAGCACTGAGCCACGCCAGTCGGGCAGCCACATATCAATTTAAAATGAAACCTTTTCTTAAGTCAAATTTAGTAAAACTTAAAATTCACTGAGACATTTAGGTTTCTCTTGTTGGATACCTGAGGAGTGTTGGCTTGGTGTATTGACCAGCTGGTTTTCCTTGAAAGCAAATATGAAATGAAAGAAAGGAAATGTGTCTCCCCTCAGAGCAAGAGTACTGCTCACATGAGAACGTTGAGCTTTGGATGATTGGGCCACAGCACTGAATGGATCCCTCTTGCACAGCGTGCCTCCTTTTGAAATACTCACCAGTGGCATTCCTTTGTCCTTTTCTGCTTAGAATTTTCTGACATGGTGGTTTTCATTTTAATTATAGATTGTTCCAGTGGTGGTGTCAGTGAACTATGGCCCCTCGGGTAGAACCAGGGCTGTGTACCTTGTTTCCGTACTGTCCTGTTCCAGTGGAACCATTGCCTCTCCCTAAGCTGAGTTTGACTGGTGAGTTAAATACTGGGCTCATGGAGGAAGGGAAATGATTCAGGAAGTGTTTAGTGGAGGGAGTTGTTTTGAGTTACTCCTGTTGCAACCAAAGCAATGCTCTTGCTATCCCTAGTGATTTTAAGTATGGTTGAGAGCTAGTCTACTGGTTGTTTCTGGCCAAATAGCAAATGCAGCTAAACGGCGAGGGAAGTAGAATGCCCCCCATTAAGTAATTTTTCCTTTCCTGAGACCATTTCAGGACACAAATTGGCACTTGGGAAAGTTTAGAAAGATATGATTGACTCTGGCCAGTGTTGCACGGTGGTCGAGCGTCCGTCTGTGAAGCAGGCAGGAGTGCACAGTTGGTTTGATTCCGGGTCAGGGCACAGGCCTGGGTTGCAGACTGGATCACCAATAGGGGTCGTGAAGGAGGCAACCTATCCATGTTTGTCTCTCATGGTTCACGTTTCTGTCTCGCCCTTTGTCCCGCCCTGAAATCAATCAAAGTGTATTGTTAAAATATATATTGAGTCTAACCCCAGCTGATGGGGCTCATTGGATTGGCCTCTCCCCTTGCACTGAAAGTTTCTGGATCTGTTCCCAGGGAGGGCACATGGCAGGGTTTTGTGGTCAATTCCATGTCACGGGGGTGGGCAGGAGGCGGCTGGTGCGCCTCTCATCTGTGTTCTCTGCCTCTCCCTTCCTCTCTCTACTGTCTGTCTATATCTTGGAGGTATGATCCTTGTGTCAACCAGAACCTATACATGAAGCAAAATGAGAAGAAACTGTCACTTCTGGTCGTTTCACTGCTGACAGTTCACCAGTGTGAACATTCTGGTGTATATATTTCCAGATTTTATTTCCCCATTTTATCAGTGTATACGTAGTTATCAGAGGAAATTAAATGTTTCAAAACTTATTTTAAAACTGTATTATACAGTGAGCACCTTCCATGTCAGCATATATGTGTGCGTGCATGTGTGTGTGTGTGTGTGTGTGTGTATGGAACTATGTATATGTACGTGAGAAGACATGATCTACACATGTTTTTAATAAACAAACTTATTTATTCAAAAGGAGTATTTAACTGAATGGGAAATAGTCTACATAAATAGGTAGGTACTTTTAGAAATTATCCTTATTTACTATTATAAATGTACGGTTGGGATGTATTCCTCTGAATTATTTAAGATAATCGCCTAGAACTCTTCTGATAGCACGAGAGAAGGCTTCCAGCGCAGCCAGTAGCTGGCTCCATAATGGCTTCAGGTACTGCCTCGGGCCAAGCCTGGCCAGGGCAGGGCCTCTCGTTGGACCAGGCTCTGGCCCCTGAGCGGGCCCTTCCTCTGCCTCCGGACAGCTCTGGAGCTCTGGGCGTGGACCTGGAGCAGGAGAAAGAGACACATTGACTCACACTCCTGGCTTTCCTGTGACTTAGTGCAGACAGGAAAGATGCCACCGCCTTTAAGGGAACTCCAGCCCATGAGCCTGCCCTCCCCCGATGATCTGCCCGGATGATCATTCCGCCTCACCTTGTTGAGTTGCCTCGGTGGGCTCAAGGTGCTGCAGCGCCAACCATAGATTTTGGGCGTGGCCCACCAGGTGTGAGGCAGGGGAGTTGACGGGCACCAAGACCTGCTCTACCTCGAAGCAGGCGAAAGGAAGGCGCTGCCCCAAACCCTGGACGTGGTCCAGCCAGGCCCCCACCATCGCCGCAAAGGCCCTGGGGAGAGGCAGGTGGGCAGCAGATTCTGAGTCCTGGTCTTTCCTTCCACTCTGCCCTCCCATGGCACACTTGTTTAGATCTGAGCCTCTATGCAGGCCCCCCCTTGCCCACCCAGGGGACAGCCCCATGCCACCCCCGGCCCCAGTGAGGCTGTCCTGGTTGTAGCAGTTGTGGGATCCAGCAGGTTCAACATGGAGTCTGTGTGAGACTCTTCTTCCCACTGGCAGCTCTCCTGAAGGTCCAGTGCACTGCCCACCCCCACCCTCCAGGCCCTGGGCATCTGGGCTGAGGACTGAGACAGACTTGTGAGCAGCCTGCTCACCACAGGCCTGTTCTGAGCCTGGCCACCGTGGTCAGGGGAGATGGATATGGAGAAGGGCAGGCAGAGCGGGGTGGGTCTGTGGGGGGTGGGAGGGGACTGTGAGGGACAACTCAGCACAGCGTCTCCTCTGGGTCTACAAGGCCCGGGACCCCACCCACTGTCATCTTTAACTCCTGTCCTCCTGGAATAGAAGACTCCAGAGCCCAGGCCTTTCTTGGGAATCAGATGATGTATAAGATTAGGGTTCTGCCAGGCACTCTCCACCCCCCACCCACCACAGTCCCCACGATGCTGACTCTGGGGGCCCTCCTTCTGGACCCGGAGACCACTCACTTTATGACTTGGTCCTGCGGTGTGTCAGCGCGGTCATTGTAAGCATGTGTGCCTCCAGATGGAAAAATCACTCTGATTGCATCAGCCCTGATGGATGGTGGACACGACCTGCGAATGATGGAGAGCGTGACTGCTGGACCCAATGCCCAGAACTGAGTCCCAGGGATTGTGTCTGCTTCATTCCTTGAGTCAGGCTAAGTGTCTCCACAAGTGCGTGCACATTGTCGAGTAAAGAAACTCCAACCAGAAGCATGCCATACATCTGAGTGGGCCTGGGCCCGTGCTCTCCCCAGAAATCCCAAGTGTGGCTACACCAAGTTCCAGGACCGGCTAGGTGAAATCTCACACTGCTTAACAGGTTGCTTTGCATGTGCTTTTCCAACCTCCGATGCCACAGGCCGCTGATGGGTGTGTCATAGTTCTTTCCGTGGGACAGAGTGAAAGAGTTGCCACCAATAAGCGCCGCACATCCAGCTTCCCTGTCTGCAGAGCCAGGGAGCAGGTGAGACCTGCCCTGGCTTGTCCCCACAGTAGTGCTATGAGGTTCCCCCCACAGCAGCCCACTTTCAGAGGAGCATCCTGAGACTCGGGAAGATGTGGTGATGTTTTCATACCTCACAGCTAGCAGTGGGCAGAGGCACGAGTGTGTGCTCACCTAGTTAGAAGCTCGTCCAGGAACCGTTGGGCTCTGGAGCAGGCCAGCGTGGAGACGTGGGGGACGATTCCCCCCGGGAAAGCTGGTACCATGGCCATGGCCACCTTCTCCGAGGTGCCTTCCTGGAGGGCCTGCATCCTGCAGGACTCATGCAGGTTACCAGTTCGCTCAGCTGCACACTGGGTGGGAGAAGGAAGGATATCCATGTCAGCGGCATGACCGTGAATCCCACAAGGATGGAGGTTCGGAGCTCAGTCGGGAGGTCCCAGCCCCACTGGGACGTGTGCAAGAGGAGGGACAGAGTGCCCCGGCTGGAGGAGGTTCTAGGCCTTCAAAGTGCCACTGAAGTTCCGTACATGTTCATACAATTGCCACCTTCTCGGCACCTTTCCCCCCTCACGGCCCCCTTCCCTTTAGCTGAGGATCCACAAACCTCCTTGTAGTAATAGTGTATATGAAGAGCCCGCACCCTGTGAGTCCCAGAGAAAGGTCCTCGTTACAGAGATGAGAACACACAGGCTTAGGAAATATCAGATGCCTGCTCACGGGCATGCAGGTCAGAACTGGGTGCTGTCCCGCATGACATCCCCTCTCAGGTACCAGAGACTTCCCTGCTAATGACATGGGTGGGAAGGGTGTGGGGACCTTGTCCCTCCCCAGCGTGGGAACAGTGTACACGGTAGAAATGGCCTGTGAAAGCCTTTGACTTCAGAAGAGAAAGTTATGTTTTATCCTTTTACATTAAAGGGCATTGTAAGACCCTCATTATGGGGATGGCAGATTCCGCAAGGTGGCAAATGCCTGGAGACTGCAGATGGGAGAAAGGCGATCACGGGGCAGCAATCTGACCAGAGGACTCGGGGAGGAGCTGATCCAGGTGATGGGTGTAAAGTGACAGGTGCCTCAGTGTCCCCATGAGGCAATTGCCAGGGACGGAACACTGTGTTTGAGTTGGACACCTTGACGTCGACCAGGTGAAAATTTCAATGAGTGAGATTTCCTGGGCCAGGCTGAGAGCAAGGCAGCAGCCATCATCAGAAACTGCTGTTGGCAACGTCCCTGCCACAGCCCTTTGGGCTTGGAATCTGCCTGCAGCCATTCAAATTTTACACGTGCTCGTCCTTCCCCCAGCAGTGGGCGTTCATCTCCAGCTGGGGACATTACATGTCCTGTGGCCTGAATTGTGTACCCCTAATCCCATGACTTTGCAACCCCTCGAACTTGATTATGTGTCTGCATTTGAGTTTTAGTCTTCAAGCAAGTCATTCAGGTGACGTGAATTCAGTGGTGTGGGTCTTCATCGAATCTGACCAGTGTCCTTAGAAGAGGAGGGGAGGACACGTGGCAGTGCAGAGGGGAGTCCATGTGACACACAGAGAGAAGACAGCCATCTACAAGCTGAGGAGCGACCCCCTCAGGAGATACCAGCCCCACTGACAGCACCACCTCTCACTTCTAGCCTCCGGAATTGTGAGAAAAGGAATGTCTGCTGTTAACACCACCCAGTGCGGCCCTATGTTATGGCAGCACAAGCAAGCAACCTAACACAGTCCGTTCCGACACACATCAGTGTTCCGGGCAGCACTGCTGACATGGCAGCTGAACTGCATTAGGCCCATGCCCATCAGCACTGAAAGGCCGCATCGCTGGGCAAACGACCTCCCCGACTGGACCAGGTCTGCAAGGACAGTGGAGCTGAGTGCTCCAGAGGATTTGTGGCAAGTGTAGTTTAAGCAACACAAACAGCGAAATGCCCACGTGCTCATGGTCGACTGTGAAGTCACACGACATTTCTCTCTCTGATATTGCTACAAATATGTGAGGAGCGTCTCTCTACCATCCCATGTAGCTGGAGGGGGGCGTGGGTGTCCACATTTCTTTGTCTTGGGGCTGTGGGACACTAGGGAGAGTCCTGGGAGGGTGCCCGCGGAGTCCCCAGATTGGAGTGTGGGTTCTGGGCACTGCCAGGTTGTGTTGGGGTTTTGGGTGTAGAGACCCTCGAGGCCAACTCTCACCTCAGACAGGCACTGGTCTGTGTCATCAGCCTGGTGCACCTGCACCCTGACCCCGTAGGTGGTGTAGTCGGGTCCATGGGCCAGCACCTCAATGATGTCCTCCTTGGAGCTCTGCAAAGACAGAGTGGGTACTGAGCCAGGAGGCATCAGGAACCTTCCACCCAATCTGTGGTCCTGTGTCATGGCAGACCTAGTCTGTGAGGACACAGGGAGGATGTTCCTGGCAGCCCTGCTGAGCTAGCAACAATTGATTTGTGTCAAGGTGTAGCCACAGTGAAAGCCTGAATGACTGAAGAAAACTCTGTCCTTGTTGGGATGATGTGGAGTTGGGTCAGGCCACAGCTCCTGAGCTGGCCGCACTGCAATGGTTTGTCGTCCTCTGTGAGGTGATAGGTTGCAGAGAAAAGTATTCAAGACCTTAATCCCTTCCTACACCCCTAACCGCCCCCCCGCTCCCCCCCCCCTTTTTTTTTCTTTTTTAAATACACTGCACTATCAAGTGGGATGATGTGTAAGGCTTGCAGAAGGCCTACAAGGACAGTCGGGCAGGGGCTGGTCCACAGGATACTTGGGGCAGGGTGTTCATCAGTTGAAAGGGGCATGAGGCAAAGACAGCAACAGATGCTTTCTCTCTGATCCCAAGAACACAGGAAGAAAGACTGCTTTTCTCCCCTACCAGGGAGCTGGTCGGGAGGATTGAAGGTGCAGATCACTTTGGGAGTGGGCCTGTGAGAACTTGAGGCCGCAGATTTGAGTCTGACTTCTGGTCCCACCCCAGTCACCTCAGGGTCCTGGGTGTGGGCCAGCTCTCACCTCAGTTTGGCACTGGACGGTTTTCCTGCCCTGACGCACTTGTCCTTTGTACCCGTTGAGGGCATAAGTGAACCTGTCAGCCAGCTCCTCGACGCTGCCCTTGTTGGAGCTCTGCAAAGACAGAGCCCGCTACCGGGCCAGGAGGCATGAGGGGCCCGGGCATTACCAGTGGGGAAGATGCCCACCACCCATTCTGCTCCCCAGATCAGGCAGAGAGGGGCATCTGCAAAGACCTCCAGGCAGGGAGTGAAGTTGATGACCCCTTGAGCACCCCTGCGATTTCACAAGTGGGTAGCAGAGCTCCGACCCCAGCACTCAGCTTCCCTTCCTGTGAGCCATGACCTGGGCAGTGAACATGACACACCCTCCAGCACCCTCCAGACTTCTGACACTTACCAACCTGCTCCTGAGCCCAGGATGAGCATCCCTCATTCCCCGCTTCCTTCCCCTCACCATCCCGGACACACACACACACACACACACACACACACCCGGGATGAGGGGTAAGAGGTGTGGTGCTCCCCAGGTGTGACCCCTAATTGGCACCCAAGTGTGAGCTTAAAGGGCCTGCCCTCGGTTACCTGTGTGTGCCTCCTGCCAGAGGGCGAGGGGTCTCGGTGGTGGCGCTTGCGCCTGTTTCCCCAGCAACAGAAACATCTCTTGCCCTGGGCTTTCTTCTTGCCAGAGCATCGGAAGAACGGGAAGCAACAGAGAGACATCCTGGTCTCCTGACCTTCTCCACTCAAGTGAGCTGGAAAGGCAGTTGTCTCTAGAATGTGGGTACCTGGTTACCACGGTTCCCATTTCTGTTGGGGATCTGTCCCCAGGGAAGTGAGGTCACCCCTTCAAGGTTCCATGACCTGTGCCCCTTCCTCCAATCAGGGCCACCCAATGGCCCCTCTGGGCTGCTGACCTCTCACCTTCCTGGCCCATGTTATCTCCATACCTGTATACAAGCATCCAACACAGCCCTCCCCCATGCTCCCTGGGAAGAAGGAGGCCCCTGGTTTTGGGGGAGAAAGCCGAGTTCACACCTCCTTTTTCTTAGGTGATCTGTGCCCTGGGGGAAGCCTCTGTGCCTCTCAGGGCCTCCCCCAGGCTCCCAAGCTGCCCAGTGAGGATGATGCTAGACACCATTTCCATAGGAAGTCATCAGGTGCAGATGGGACAATTCCCCTAACAGCTGTGGGCTGGTGTCCCATGAATCTGGTACACAAACATAGAGGTGGAAGGTGACAAGAATGAGTGGGACACAGCATGCAACACTAGACAAAAGAGCCCTGGGCCCAGCCTGTGATCTCAGGGAAGTCACTGCTCATGTGGGCCTCATTTTCAAGTCTGTACCTTTAAGGGTTTGAAAGGACAGGAAATTCAGATATGGTCACTCACTGGCCTAAAACCTCACCGTGGTCTCTTGTTATAAACTTAGCCTCGGACAAGTGCCTCATGTGGGTCCAAGCGTTAGGGGCCTTCACAGTGGCTTCGAGTGAGTCCAGCCTCCTGGTGGGAACATCCTTGTGTGTCCGCTGAGTGCTCAGTAACTGGCTTCTGAACAACATAGAGGACAGCCCAGCTGATGGGGTGTCAGGTCCTGTCACTTGTCTTGTACTCTCGTTCTTGAGGTCCCTTCCTTGCTCTCAGCCTCTCTCTGGCTTTCTGTGTGTGTGTGTGCGTCTCTGTCTGTGCCACTGACCGGTTGTTCTGTCTGGAAGCTGAGTCCACACCCTTTTCCTTACCACTTTAACCAATCTTGGTTTTGGTATGTTCTCCACTTTGTTCGGAGAGTGTCTTGGTCTGAGAAAACATACGGCATATCCTGCTACTTTATGATAACTTCTAGACATAAGCTGTCTAGTCCCATGAGTGGGATAGATTTCCACCTTGACATTCCTGATACGACGATTCTAGTGTGAAACCATCAAGGTTAACAGCAAGAGTACTAAGCCACATTGACTTCAGGGCCTCCTGATCCCATGTGTTCTCTGTGACCTGTCAACCTCTAGTATCGCCAGGTCCCTAAGCATTCTCTACCAGCAGCCCGAAGGATCTTTTGAAAATGTCAGTATGATCATGTCTCTTCTGAAAACTGCCAGTGGTCTCCTATGGCCTTTAGAAATGAGTCCCAAATCCTTAGCGTGTCCGTCCAGGCCGTCCATGATCCGACCTTAGCTTCTTTTGCAGTCTTGTCTCTGCCTCACCCCTTTTCTGTGGTCACACTTTGAGATCCTCATTGGCATCACACTCTGCCAGCCCAGCTTAGAGCTGTGCCATGCCCTGTATCCCGACGTCTCACTCTGGAGTCAGTGGAAGGCTGGTGTACATTCCGGAATCGCCCATCTTTCCCCTGTCCTGCTCTCTGCTCCCATCGGTTTTTGTTTTTGTTTTCGTGTTTGTTGTTGTTGTTGTTTTGCAGTACCATGAAATGCTACAACCTTGTCCACCCTCAGGAGTTTTAAGGATCTCATTCAGTGTGGCAGCTGAGAATTATAAGCAGCAGAATAGTGATGAAGCTAACAGTAGGGACTTGTCTTTCTCACCAAAGAACAAGTCCACAGGTAGGTGGATCCAATATTGAATTCAGCTGCTCAGTGATGTCAGGGTAGGCTCCCAGCATCAACGAGAGGAAAAAAATCCTCTGCTCGCTATTGTGCTTTATATCAGGGAGAAACTTAGTGTCTCAGAAATCAACTATGAAACTCTGGCGTGAACCCTTGGGCAGAACGGGCCAAATTGCAAGGGACATGGGGCAGTTTAGTGTCAAAGTGCTCCTGAAGGAGGTGCCTCAGCCCAGGAGGAGGTGGTGAGGGGAAGGGCAGTGGGGACCTGTCGGATGGAGAACTTCCTGTTTCTACTGTGATCACTAAGGGCCCCGTACATTTCTTCTGTGTGGACTTGTGGAGGAAAGGTGTCCCGAGACTCAGGGATGACTGTTTCACAACAGTTGCCTAGTGTTTTGAAGTACCCTGTCTCATAGGGTCCATATTATCCACATAGAACTGGTTAAACATATATGTTTTTATTGATCTCAGAGAGAGGAAGGGAAGGGGAACAGAGAGAGCCGGGGGTGGGGGTGGGGGTGGGGGTGGTGAGGAGGCTGGGGAAGGGGAGAGAGAAACATCAATGATGAGAGAGCATCATCAGTCCCATAGCTCCTAGCGCGCAACCCCAGTACGGGCCCTGACTGGGAATGAATCGGGGATCTCTTAGTTCCGGGGTCCACGCTCAAGCACTGAGCCACGCCAGTCGGGCAGCCACATATCAATTTAAAATGAAACCTTTTCTTAAGTCAAATTTAGTAAAACTTAAAATTCACTGAGACATTTAGGTTTCTCTTGTTGGATACCTGAGGAGTGTTGGCTTGGTGTATTGACCAGCTGGTTTTCCTTGAAAGCAAATATGAAATGAAAGAAAGGAAATGTGTCTCCCCTCAGAGCAAGAGTACTGCTCACATGAGAACGTTGAGCTTTGGATGATTGGGCCACAGCACTGAATGGATCCCTCTTGCACAGCGTGCCTCCTTTTGAAATACTCACCAGTGGCATTCCTTTGTCCTTTTCTGCTTAGAATTTTCTGACATGGTGGTTTTCATTTTAATTATAGATTGTTCCAGTGGTGGTGTCAGTGAACTATGGCCCCTCGGGTAGAACCAGGGCTGTGTACCTTGTTTCCGTACTGTCCTGTTCCAGTGGAACCATTGCCTCTCCCTAAGCTGAGTTTGACTGGTGAGTTAAATACTGGGCTCATGGAGGAAGGGAAATGATTCAGGAAGTGTTTAGTGGAGGGAGTTGTTTTGAGTTACTCCTGTTGCAACCAAAGCAATGCTCTTGCTATCCCTAGTGATTTTAAGTATGGTTGAGAGCTAGTCTACTGGTTGTTTCTGGCCAAATAGCAAATGCAGCTAAACGGCGAGGGAAGTAGAATGCCCCCCATTAAGTAATTTTTCCTTTCCTGAGACCATTTCAGGACACAAATTGGCACTTGGGAAAGTTTAGAAAGATATGATTGACTCTGGCCAGTGTTGCACGGTGGTCGAGCGTCCGTCTGTGAAGCAGGCAGGAGTGCACAGTTGGTTTGATTCCGGGTCAGGGCACAGGCCTGGGTTGCAGACTGGATCACCAATAGGGGTCGTGAAGGAGGCAACCTATCCATGTTTGTCTCTCATGGTTCACGTTTCTGTCTCGCCCTTTGTCTCGCCCTGAAATCAATCAAAGTGTATTGTTAAAATATATATTGAGTCTAACCCCAGCTGATGGGGCTCATTGGATTGGCCTCTCCCCTTGCACTGAAAGTTTCTGGATCTGTTCCCAGGGAGGGCACATGGCAGGGTTTTGTGGTCAATTCCATGTCACGGGGGTGGGCAGGAGGCGGCTGGTGCGCCTCTCATCTGTGTTCTCTGCCTCTCCCTTCCTCTCTCTACTGTCTGTCTATATCTTGGAGGTATGATCCTTGTGTCAACCAGAACCTATACATGAAGCAAAATGAGAAGAAACTGTCACTTCTGGTCGTTTCACTGCTGACAGTTCACCAGTGTGAACATTCTGGTGTATATATTTCCAGATTTTATTTCCCCATTTTATCAGTGTATACGTAGTTATCAGAGGAAATTAAATGTTTCAAAACTTATTTTAAAACTGTATTATACAGTGAGCACCTTCCATGTCAGCATATATGTGTGCGTGCATGTGTGTGTGTGTGTGTGTGTGTGTATGGAACTATGTATATGTACGTGAGAAGACATGATCTACACATGTTTTTAATAAACAAACTTATTTATTCAAAAGGAGTATTTAACTGAATGGGAAATAGTCTACATAAATAGGTAGGTACTTTTAGAAATTATCCTTATTTACTATTATAAATGTACGGTTGGGATGTATTCCTCTGAATTATTTAAGATAATCGCCTAGAACTCTTCTGATAGCACGAGAGAAGGCTTCCAGCGCAGCCAGTAGCTGGCTCCATAATGGCTTCAGGTACTGCCTCGGGCCAAGCCTGGCCAGGGCAGGGCCTCTCGTTGGACCAGGCTCTGGCCCCTGAGCGGGCCCTTCCTCTGCCTCCGGACAGCTCTGGAGCTCTGGGCGTGGACCTGGAGCAGGAGAAAGAGACACATTGACTCACACTCCTGGCTTTCCTGTGACTTAGTGCAGACAGGAAAGATGCCACCGCCTTTAAGGGAACTCCAGCCCATGAGCCTGCCCTCCCCCGATGATCTGCCCGGATGATCATTCCGCCTCACCTTGTTGAGTTGCCTCGGTGGGCTCAAGGTGCTGCAGCGCCAACCATAGATTTTGGGCGTGGCCCACCAGGTGTGAGGCAGGGGAGTTGACGGGCACCAAGACCTGCTCTACCTCGAAGCAGGCGAAAGGAAGGCGCTGCCCCAAACCCTGGACGTGGTCCAGCCAGGCCCCCACCATCGCCGCAAAGGCCCTGGGGAGAGGCAGGTGGGCAGCAGATTCTGAGTCCTGGTCTTTCCTTCCACTCTGCCCTCCCATGGCACACTTGTTTAGATCTGAGCCTCTATGCAGGCCCCCCCTTGCCCACCCAGGGGACAGCCCCATGCCACCCCCGGCCCCAGTGAGGCTGTCCTGGTTGTAGCAGTTGTGGGATCCAGCAGGTTCAACATGGAGTCTGTGTGAGACTCTTCTTCCCACTGGCAGCTCTCCTGAAGGTCCAGTGCACTGCCCACCCCCACCCTCCAGGCCCTGGGCATCTGGGCTGAGGACTGAGACAGACTTGTGAGCAGCCTGCTCACCACAGGCCTGTTCTGAGCCTGGCCACCGTGGTCAGGGGAGATGGATATGGAGAAGGGCAGGCAGAGCGGGGTGGGTCTGTGGGGGGTGGGAGGGGACTGTGAGGGACAACTCAGCACAGCGTCTCCTCTGGGTCTACAAGGCCCGGGACCCCACCCACTGTCATCTTTAACTCCTGTCCTCCTGGAATAGAAGACTCCAGAGCCCAGGCCTTTCTTGGGAATCAGATGATGTATAAGATTAGGGTTCTGCCAGGCACTCTCCACCCCCCACCCACCACAGTCCCCACGATGCTGACTCTGGGGGCCCTCCTTCTGGACCCGGAGACCACTCACTTTATGACTTGGTCCTGCGGTGTGTCAGCGCGGTCATTGTAAGCATGTGTGCCTCCAGATGGAAAAATCACTCTGATTGCATCAGCCCTGATGGATGGTGGACACGACCTGCGAATGATGGAGAGCGTGACTGCTGGACCCAATGCCCAGAACTGAGTCCCAGGGATTGTGTCTGCTTCATTCCTTGAGTCAGGCTAAGTGTCTCCACAAGTGCGTGCACATTGTCGAGTAAAGAAACTCCAACCAGAAGCATGCCATACATCTGAGTGGGCCTGGGCCCGTGCTCTCCCCAGAAATCCCAAGTGTGGCTACACCAAGTTCCAGGACCGGCTAGGTGAAATCTCACACTGCTTAACAGGTTGCTTTGCATGTGCTTTTCCAACCTCCGATGCCACAGGCCGCTGATGGGTGTGTCATAGTTCTTTCCGTGGGACAGAGTGAAAGAGTTGCCACCAATAAGCGCCGCACATCCAGCTTCCCTGTCTGCAGAGCCAGGGAGCAGGTGAGACCTGCCCTGGCTTGTCCCCACAGTAGTGCTATGAGGTTCCCCCCACAGCAGCCCACTTTCAGAGGAGCATCCTGAGACTCGGGAAGATGTGGTGATGTTTTCATACCTCACAGCTAGCAGTGGGCAGAGGCACGAGTGTGTGCTCACCTAGTTAGAAGCTCATCCAGGAACCGTTGGGCTCTGGAGCAGGCCAGCGTGGAGACGTGGGGGACGATTCCCCCCGGGAAAGCTGGTACCATGGCCATGGCCACCTTCTCCGAGGTGCCTTCCTGGAGGGCCTGCATCCTGCAGGACTCATGCAGGTTACCAGTTCGCTCAGCTGCACACTGGGTGGGAGAAGGAAGGATATCCATGTCAGCGGCATGACCGTGAATCCCACAAGGATGGAGGTTCGGAGCTCAGTCGGGAGGTCCCAGCCCCACTGGGACGTGTGCAAGAGGAGGGACAGAGTGCCCCGGCTGGAGGAGGTTCTAGGCCTTCAAAGTGCCACTGAAGTTCCGTACATGTTCATACAATTGCCACCTTCTCGGCACCTTTCCCCCCTCACGGCCCCCTTCCCTTTAGCTGAGGATCCACAAACCTCCTTGTAGTAATAGTGTATATGAAGAGCCCGCACCCTGTGAGTCCCAGAGAAAGGTCCTCGTTACAGAGATGAGAACACACAGGCTTAGGAAATATCAGATGCCTGCTCACGGGCATGCAGGTCAGAACTGGGTGCTGTCCCGCATGACATCCCCTCTCAGGTACCAGAGACTTCCCTGCTAATGACATGGGTGGGAAGGGTGTGGGGACCTTGTCCCTCCCCAGCGTGGGAACAGTGTACACGGTAGAAATGGCCTGTGAAAGCCTTTGACTTCAGAAGAGAAAGTTATGTTTTATCCTTTTACATTAAAGGGCATTGTAAGACCCTCATTATGGGGATGGCAGATTCCGCAAGGTGGCAAATGCCTGGAGACTGCAGATGGGAGAAAGGCGATCACGGGGCAGCAATCTGACCAGAGGACTCGGGGAGGAGCTGATCCAGGTGATGGGTGTAAAGTGACAGGTGCCTCAGTGTCCCCATGAGGCAATTGCCAGGGACGGAACACTGTGTTTGAGTTGGACACCTTGACGTCGACCAGGTGAAAATTTCAATGAGTGAGATTTCCTGGGCCAGGCTGAGAGCAAGGCAGCAGCCATCATCAGAAACTGCTGTTGGCAACGTCCCTGCCACAGCCCTTTGGGCTTGGAATCTGCCTGCAGCCATTCAAATTTTACACGTGCTCGTCCTTCCCCCAGCAGTGGGCGTTCATCTCCAGCTGGGGACATTACATGTCCTGTGGCCTGAATTGTGTACCCCTAATCCCATGACTTTGCAACCCCTCGAACTTGATTATGTGTCTGCATTTGAGTTTTAGTCTTCAAGCAAGTCATTCAGGTGACGTGAATTCAGTGGTGTGGGTCTTCATCGAATCTGACCAGTGTCCTTAGAAGAGGAGGGGAGGACACGTGGCAGTGCAGAGGGGAGTCCATGTGACACACAGAGAGAAGACAGCCATCTACAAGCTGAGGAGCGACCCCCTCAGGAGATACCAGCCCCACTGACAGCACCACCTCTCACTTCTAGCCTCCGGAATTGTGAGAAAAGGAATGTCTGCTGTTAACACCACCCAGTGCGGCCCTATGTTATGGCAGCACAAGCAAGCAACCTAACACAGTCCGTTCCGACACACATCAGTGTTCCGGGCAGCACTGCTGACATGGCAGCTGAACTGCATTAGGCCCATGCCCATCAGCACTGAAAGGCCGCATCGCTGGGCAAACGACCTCCCCGACTGGACCAGGTCTGCAAGGACAGTGGAGCTGAGTGCTCCAGAGGATTTGTGGCAAGTGTAGTTTAAGCAACACAAACAGCGAAATGCCCACGTGCTCATGGTCGACTGTGAAGTCACACGACATTTCTCTCTCTGATATTGCTACAAATATGTGAGGAGCGTCTCTCTACCATCCCATGTAGCTGGAGGGGGGCGTGGGTGTCCACATTTCTTTGTCTTGGGGCTGTGGGACACTAGGGAGAGTCCTGGGAGGGTGCCCGCGGAGTCCCCAGATTGGAGTGTGGGTTCTGGGCACTGCCAGGTTGTGTTGGGGTTTTGGGTGTAGAGACCCTCGAGGCCAACTCTCACCTCAGACAGGCACTGGTCTGTGTCATCAGCCTGGTGCACCTGCACCCTGACCCCGTAGGTGGTGTAGTCGGGTCCATGGGCCAGCACCTCAATGATGTCCTCCTTGGAGCTCTGCAAAGACAGAGTGGGTACTGAGCCAGGAGGCATCAGGAACCTTCCACCCAATCTGTGGTCCTGTGTCATGGCAGACCTAGTCTGTGAGGACACAGGGAGGATGTTCCTGGCAGCCCTGCTGAGCTAGCAACAATTGATTTGTGTCAAGGTGTAGCCACAGTGAAAGCCTGAATGACTGAAGAAAACTCTGTCCTTGTTGGGATGATGTGGAGTTGGGTCAGGCCACAGCTCCTGAGCTGGCCGCACTGCAATGGTTTGTCGTCCTCTGTGAGGTGATAGGTTGCAGAGAAAAGTATTCAAGACCTTAATCCCTTCCTACACCCCTAACCGCCCCCCCGCTCCCCCCCCCTTTTTTTTTCTTTTTTAAATACACTGCACTATCAAGTGGGATGATGTGTAAGGCTTGCAGAAGGCCTACAAGGACAGTCGGGCAGGGGCTGGTCCACAGGATACTTGGGGCAGGGTGTTCATCAGTTGAAAGGGGCATGAGGCAAAGACAGCAACAGATGCTTTCTCTCTGATCCCAAGAACACAGGAAGAAAGACTGCTTTTCTCCCCTACCAGGGAGCTGGTCGGGAGGATTGAAGGTGCAGATCACTTTGGTAGTGGGCCTGTGAGAACTTGAGGCCGCAGATTTGAGTCTGACTTCTGGTCCCACCCCAGTCACCTCAGGGTCCTGGGTGTGGGCCAGCTCTCACCTCAGTTTGGCACTGGACGGTTTTCCTGCCCTGACGCACTTGTCCTTTGTACCCGTTGAGGGCATAAGTGAACCTGTCAGCCAGCTCCTCGACGCTGCCCTTGTTGGAGCTCTGCAAAGACAGAGCCCGCTACCGGGCCAGGAGGCATGAGGGGCCCGGGCATTACCAGTGGGGAAGATGCCCACCACCCATTCTGCTCCCCAGATCAGGCAGAGAGGGGCATCTGCAAAGACCTCCAGGCAGGGAGTGAAGTTGATGACCCCTTGAGCACCCCTGCGATTTCACAAGTGGGTAGCAGAGCTCCGACCCCAGCACTCAGCTTCCCTTCCTGTGAGCCATGACCTGGGCAGTGAACATGACACACCCTCCAGCACCCTCCAGACTTCTGACACTTACCAACCTGCTCCTGAGCCCAGGATGAGCATCCCTCATTCCCCGCTTCCTTCCCCTCACCATCCCGGACACACACACACACACACACACACACACACCCGGGATGAGGGGTAAGAGGTGTGGTGCTCCCCAGGTGTGACCCCTAATTGGCACCCAAGTGTGAGCTTAAAGGGCCTGCCCTCGGTTACCTGTGTGTGCCTCCTGCCAGAGGGCGAGGGGTCTCGGTGGTGGCGCTTGCGCCTGTTTCCCCAGCAACAGAAACATCTCTTGCCCTGGGCTTTCTTCTTGCCAGAGCATCGGAAGAACGGGAAGCAACAGAGAGACATCCTGGTCTCCTGACCTTCTCCACTCAAGTGAGCTGGAAAGGCAGTTGTCTCTAGAATGTGGGTACCTGGTTACCACGGTTCCCATTTCTGTTGGGGATCTGTCCCCAGGGAAGTGAGGTCACCCCTTCAAGGTTCCATGACCTGTGCCCCTTCCTCCAATCAGGGCCACCCAATGGCCCCTCTGGGCTGCTGACCTCTCACCTTCCTGGCCCATGTTATCTCCATACCTGTATACAAGCATCCAACACAGCCCTCCCCCATGCTCCCTGGGAAGAAGGAGGCCCCTGGTTTTGGGGGAGAAA
>NW_027669600.1:0-65000 GCF_964212035.1 Myotis nattereri | reverse complement strand
AGACAAACTTCAGCACCAAAAAAGTCACTAATTTCTATTTTTCGTACCATTTGATTATCATTGTTTTATTTTTAATTTTTTATTTATTTATTTATTTATTTTAATTTATTTATTTTAATTTATTGCTTAAAGTATTACAAAGGGTATTACATATGTGTCCACTTTATTCCCCCGCCCTAGACAGTCCCCTAGCCTCCCCTATCCCCCAATGTCTTATGTCCACTGGTTATGCTTATATGCATGCATACAAGTCCTTTAGTTGATCTCTTACCCCCCTACCTCCTGCCCCCCAACCCTCCCCGGCCTTCCCGCTGCAGTTTGACAATCTGTTTGAGGCAGGCCTGCCTCTGTATCTATTATTGTTCAAAAGTTTAATGGTCTCTATTATCCATGAATGAGTGAGATCATGTGGTATTTTTCCTTCATTGACTGGCTTATTTCACTTAGCATAATGCTCTCCAGTTCCATCCATGACGTTGCAAATGGTAATGATTATCATTGTTTTTATTATTATTTTTTCTTAAATGTACATTGTTTTTCTGTTTTTGTTCATTTTATACATATTTTTTGGTTGATTTTTCTTTGTTAAATGGCATTTAAATATATAAAATAAATATCAAAAATATAAATCTTTTTTTATTATGGTTGCAAATATCAAAAAAAATATATGAATATTTCTATATGTGACATGGCACCAGAGTTAAGTTAGGGTTTTTCAAAATTTTTGACACGCCAAGCTCAAAACGTTCACCATCACTGCTCTAGGTCCTCAACTGTTCCAGCAAATGTCTCATCTCACCCCTGGACTTTTAGCAAATCTACAAGCAGCTGCAGGAAGGAGCCATCCAGTAAATGATTTTAAAATATTGCCTTCTGGTGCTTTTGAATTCTCTCAAGGAACATCTTTTCCCAAGAAGGCTTCCGATCTTGCTTGACAAGCTCTCCAACAACATTCCCAAACCACTAACTCCTCAGACTTTCCTTTCTTTTCCATTTTAATTTGTACTACTTCAGTATTTTTAAAATGCTTCAACTGCAAATTGACTACAAATCATTGTAAATAATAATACTAAACAATTAGTAACAAATTCTCCATGTTTAAGTTCAATATTCTTTAATTATACAGGGTATCCCCCCCAAAATGTATACACACTCTAACAGCCGATAGCTCAATTGTGAAATGTTGTTTAATATACACTGCCTTTATAATTATTCAAGGTGTGTTTATATATTTTTGGGACACCCTATATTTATAGTTTAATTCATCTTTGGTCTCATTAACTGTTCCTGTAAAACTCATTCAAAAGGCAAAAAGAAACAACAGCAAGTGGAAAGAAAAATAATAACATGCACAAGAGTATATATCATATTAACTATATAATGAAAGCCATATATGCAAATTGTCCCCTTCACCGGGAGTTCAAGCAGGGGCGGGGCTGGCCAACCACCTGCAGCCCGTCCCCTGAGACCAGCCCCACCTGGCAGCAGGTGGCCAGGGAAAGGGAGGCCCCACCAGCAGGTAGCTACTAGGGAACCTACACATGCACTGGGCCTCTAGTTTATTAAAGATTCTAGATATTTTCCTATATACCTAAGATTAAGAATGAAAAGATAAGCAAAAATACCACTTTTGTTAACAGCAACAAGATAAACTTACCCTTTCATGCATTTCTGCCTGAAGCTGCTGTTCTAGTTCTCTCTTATATTCATTTAACTTTATTTCTAAAGTTCCTAATGTTGGATGCTGAGGGTAAGCACCTGAAAACTGATCATCAATATGTTGAAGCTTCTCAGCTATTAAAAAAACACAAACAGGGCAGAGGACTCAGGGTAGGTGAGCAAGAAGTCTGTTCAAAAGCAAAGAGTACAGGGATACAGACAGGGGGCATCTGCAATTTACTCTGAAACAATTCAAAAAATTGAGATAGATTACTGGATGAACAGAAAGTGATCAAGCAAACATAATACAAACTTACTGGTGAACTGTAAAACTTTCAACTTTTTTGAATGCTGGAAAATTTCCATCATAAAAGTCAGGGGAAAAGAAAGCAAAACGTAGGTCAGAAAACAATGGCATCTTTTTCCAGTCTCCAAGTGCCAAAGAGTTCTTTTATGGTCTTTGGTGAAAGCTGAGTCACATGTTCAAAACACTGATCTTAAAATGAATCAGAGATTCTTAGTTTTAAGTCTTCCATTTTACAGAGGACACAGGTGCCCACACAGTGTAGGTGACTCCCAGAGGGCTTAGCAACTACACAATGGCATAACTGGGACAAAAGCCAGGTCTGCTATTTCTCTCATTCCAGTGCTCTCTGCAGCAGACCCGAAGCCCTCAAACCAAATGTGGATTAGAATCAAACATTAACAGAGTGCAAAACCCACACGAGAGTGCAATCTCAATCATGTAAACACCAGTGCCCACTAAAAAGTATGCACAGGAAAAAAAGACTGGCAGAATCAGATTAAGATATTTGAATTTATTGTGTAACAAGTTATTGCTTTTAATGAGTAAGGAGGAGCCAGGATTAATCACAGCATTTTAGCCACCTGTTTCCCTTCTGAGCATACGCCTAAAGGCAGGATGGTACTGTATGTAGAAAGGCTGTCCCATGGAAAAGGATCTGGATCATGGACCAGAAAACTTGGACTCCAGTATCACTTTTCCTTCATCTGGTGACCTTGGTTTCCTCAACTATAACATGAAGTGACGGGCCACTGACTTCTCTAGTTTTCCGCAATGCAAATAGTCTAGGATCTTCTCACGTTAATGGCTATACGATAAAGTTAGATGAGTCACAGGGAAGAGCCTCCCAGTTGAGGGGTTGACCCAACAAACAAGAACATGGGCCTTTGCATCCACCTGGTGATCACAGAGGGAGGGGCAGCACTGAAGGTAGGACTGTGCTGACACAATGGGAAATGAGCACTCCACCTGCACACAGTTTAGGAACACACACAACATAGGAAAGCAGATCTTTTTCTTCATTCAAAAAGAAAATAGAAACCTGGAATCAGGAAAAAAGCCTGAAATTACCAAGAGAGTCTTTGCTAGGCAAAATTGCACTTGTCTGAGGGTCCATGTCACAAGTCTCTTTAGCCTGATGATATTCTGCCATTTCTTTTAAAAACTCCACGAGAAAACCTAAAAAACACAATGTACAGTTTTGTCTCACAACTTTCATTCAACCATTACTCAGTCACTTTATAAATTTTGGATTTATGACATTATCCTGTTGTACGTTATGTATCTCTTAAGAATAATTTCTGAAGGAAGTCCTTCCCAAGCATGATACAAAAATCTAGAAGTGATAAAGAGAAATATTTAATAACATAAAAATTAAGAACTTATATATGGCATGAAATAAAGTCAAAAGACAAATGACACACTGGAAGAAAATATTTGCTATAATGAGGAGAAAGCACACTAACTTTCATAATATTAAAGAGATCTAATAAATCAGTAAGACAATTTAATGTCGATAAACAAAATCCTAAGAAAATGCAAGTTAATACTAAAACAAAGGGGTCCTATTTTCCCAATAAGACTGCTAAGATTAAAACTCTGATCATACGTGAAGTGCTGGCAAGAAAGCAGGGAAGTCGGCAGGTTCAATCACTCAGGAGGGAAATTTGTTAGTGTTTGTGTATTCAAAAAGACATGTGTTCTTTAACCTAGTCTTTTCACCTCTAGGAATTCACACAGCTACACTTCCACAGGGAAACAAAGAGTGTACACTGCACACCGCTTCTAATGGCAAAACCCAAACAATAAAACAACAAAATCTCAATCAACAGGTGCTTAATTAACTATGTTCTTCACGATTAATTCATTTAAATATATAATACTAGAGGCCCGGTGCACAAAATTCATGCACGGGGTAGGGGGAAAGAGTGGGGTAAGGGAGTGGGGAGGGAGGATCCCTCAGCCTGGCCTGCACCCTCTCCAAATCAGGACCCCTCGGGGAATGTCCAACTGCCAGGAATGGGTCTAAACCGGCAGTCCAATATCCATCTCCCAATCTGGAACCGCTGGCTCCTATCCGCTCACCTGCCTGCCAGATTGCCCCAACTGCTCTCCCCTGCTTGCCTGATTGCCCCTAATTGCCTCTGCCTCGGCCCTCACCAACATGGCTTTGTCCAGAAGGATGTCTGGAAGACATCCAGTCTGATTAGCGTATTACCCTTATATTAGTACTAGAGGCCCGGTGCACAAAAATTTCTGCACTCGGGGGAGGGGGGGAAGAGGGGATGCCTCAGCCCGGCCTGTGCCCTCTCGCAGTCTGGGACCCCTCGGGAAATAACAACCTGCTGGCTTAGGTCTGCTCCCGGGTGGCAGAGGGCAGGCCCAATCCCTAGGTGCAGTCCCTGGTCCTGCTCAGAACAGGGCCGATTGGGGGGTTGGGGCACCGCCTTCCGTCACACTCAAGGCAGGTCTGATGGGGAAGTTGCGGCGCCACCCCGTCACACACAGAGCCAGGACAATCAGGGGGTTTGGGCGCTGCCCACTGTCACGCACAGAGCAGGGCCCTAATCTGTGTGTGGCAGGGTAGAGCCATAACCTCCCCATTGGCCCTGCCCTGAGTGTGACAGTGGCAGCGCCCCAACCCCCACATGGGCCCTGCTCTGTGTGTGACGGGGTGGAGCCGCAACCTCTCCATCAGCCCTGCCCTGAGTGTGACAGGGGGCAGCACCCCAACCCCCCAATCGGCCCTACCCTGAGCGTTACTTAGGGTGGCATCACAACCCCCTGATCGGCCCTGCTCTGTGTATGATGGGGGGAGCTCCCCAAGCCCCCGATCGGCCCTGCTCTGTGCATGACAGGGGGGAGCTCCCTAACCCCCTGATGGGCCCTGCTCTGTGTGTTGACAGGGTACGGAGCCCCAACCCCCCTGATGGGCCCTGCTCTGAGCGTGACAGGGGGCAGTGCCCCAACCCCCCAATCGGCCCTACCCTGAGCGTGACTGGAGGTGGCATCACAACTTTCTGATCTGCCCTGCTCTGTGCATGACAGGGGGCGGCACCCCAACTCCCCTGTCTGCCCTGCTCTGAGCCCGACCAAGAGCTGCGGTGAAGGCATCTAGGGATTGGGCCTGCCCTCTGCCACCTGGGAGTGGGCCTAAGCCAGCAGGTCGTAATCTCCCGAGGGGTCCCAGACTGTGAGAGGACACAAGTGGGGCTGAGGGGCACCCCCCACCCCCGCCAGTGCACAAATTTTTGTGCATCCGGCCTCTAGTAACTATGTAATTGACTATTGCTCAGGCAAACTTAAATACAGCATATTTAAGTTTCAAGTTTTTCAAATACTAACACTGTTCAAGATTTCTTAAAACTTCTGAATAAGAAACTTTTGGACAACTACAGCTAATAGAAAGAGAATTAAAACATAGGGACAACATAAAGAGTGCACCCTAATGTTAATTATGGATTTTAGGTGACAATGATGCCACCATGTAGGCTCATTGACTGTAAAAATGTTGATCATGGGGAAGGCTGTGCATGAAGGAGGAGGAGACATACAGAAACTCTCCGTTCTGTTCAATTTTGCTATGAAGCTGCTCTAAAATATTAAGTCAATTTAAAAAATATATGGAAAGTTTGCTATATCTGCCTTTAAGATAAAATGTAACTAATATGTTCAAAGGCAATGGTGTAGGAATATAGTTAAAATAATTAAGAAGTGGTAAACATATGCTTTAATACTTGAGGATTAAAACAGGTTTCAAAAAAATTAATGTATTCTTTATTTCTCTTATCTAAAGAGCACATTTTAGAGATCTAGATTTACTGCCCTGTGTTGCCATCTTGAAATCCTGTGACATTAAGCAAATTACCCACTTCTGCAGACTCTGGTTTCTCATGTGGGACACAGGTATACCTGCCTATTAAGAGGGCGCTCCTGCCCTGGCTGGCTTGGCTCAGTGAATAGAGCGTTGGCCTGGGGACTGACGGGTCCGGGTTCGATTCCAGTCAAGGGCACATGCCCAAGTTGTGGGCTCAATCCACAGTGGGGGGGCATGCGGGAAGCAGCCAATCAATGATTCTCTCTCATCATTGATATTTCTCTCTCTCTCTCCCTCTCCCTTCCTCTCTGAAATCAATAAAAATATGTTTTAAAAAGAAGAGGGCACTCCCTTCCACTGAAATGGTGGAGGACTTCCACTCAATACAGGGTGCATCAATTCGTGAATGACCTGCTTTCTCAGTTGTGTCTAGCTCAATGACAAAAAAGAAAAAAACAAAAAAAAACAAATGGGAACAAACTTTCAGGTTTGCTGCACTAGGAATACACAGATTTGCCACACAAATTAGAATCGTTTTATTAGAATCGTTTTATTTAGGCCTGCTCCCGGGTGTCAGAGGGCAGGCCCAATCCCTAGGTGCAGTCCCTGGTCCGGCTCAGAGCAGGGCTGATTTGGGAGTTGGGGCGCCGCCCCCTGTCATGCACAAAGCAGGGTGGATTGGGAGGTTGTGATGCCACCCTCAGTCACGCTCAGGGTAGGGCTGATTGGGGGGTTGGGGCACCGCCCCCCGTCACACTCAAGGCAGGTCTGATGGGGGAGTTGTTTTAGATCCATGGCCAAAAGTTAGTACTACTCTGCTGCACACTTTGTCTTACTCTATGAGATAAGCAGCCCATGGATTCTGGCCAGAGAAGCTGTTCTCACCTGCTTCCAAGTGAATTGCTGGTTAGTCAGAACACATGAAGACTCTAACTATCTTCCCTATGAGTCCATTTCAGCAGTCTTTGATTCAGATAGCATGTGTAAGAGAAAATTCTGTTGCTTCCTCAACTCTCTGTGGATTGATGAAGAATATGAAAATAATATTGGAAGAAATATTGGGTGCTGGTTTCGATTCTGGTCAAGGGCACATGTCCAGGTTGCAGGACTCCACCTCCAGTTGAGGGTGTGCAGGAGGCAGCTGATCAATGATTCTCTCTCATCATTCATTTTTCTATCTCTCTCTCCCTCTCCCTTCCTCTCTGAAATCAATAAAAATATATTTTTAAAAATGCACTTCCATATATATTATTTACATCTCAAGACACTGTGAAATACAGTAATTTTCCCACATTTTACAAATATGAAAACTTAGGTTCAAAGTGGGTAATTTTCTTCAAGGTTATAATGTGTTAGTTTTCCTTTGAGTTTTAAGAAAACCTCTAAATTAACTGAACTACTGAATATTGTCCTAATCTACTTTGCATATAATCTGGAAACATATTAACTGAGCAGAGCTCAAGACTATGTTGCCTATATCCACGCAACGTATTCATATCAATACTATACAAGCAGGAAACAAATAGAGTTGCTATACCTCTATCTTCTATCCTACACCTGAAAAGAACAAGAGTATATAACTACAAGTTCAGAACAGTACTTATACATCAAAAATCCTATAGTACAAAAGACATTTATACTGAGAAGAATACACATGCTCTGCCAAAGAGCCTTAAAAAAAGTGCTTTGCCCTAACCCAGTGGTCAGCAAACTCATTAGTCAACAGAGCCAAATATCAACAGTACAACGATTGAAGTTTCTTTTGAGAGCCAAACTTTTTAAACTTAAACTATATAGGTAGGTACATTGTTATTAACGTAACTAGGGGCCCGGTGCACGAAATTCGTGCTCTGGGTGTGTGTGTGGGGGGAGAGTGTCCCTCAGCCCAGCCAGCTCCCTCTCACATACTGGGAGCCCTCAGGCGTTGACCCCTATTGCCCCCCGATCACTGGCTCTGGCCCCCGCCCAGGCCTGAGGCCTCTGGCCCAGGAATCATGCCTGGACAGGGGACCCCCATCTCCCTCTGATCGCTTGCTCCACCCCCCGCCCAGGCCTGACGCCTCAGCCAGAGGAGTTGACCCTCATCACCCTCCGATCACAAATCACCGGATCGGCCCCTTGACCAGGCCTGAGGCCTCCGGCAGAGGTGTCAGGCCTCGGAAGGGGAACCCCAGCACCCCACGGTTGCAGGCTCCGCCCCTGCCCAGGCCTAATGCCTCTGGCCTAGGTGTCTGTCCCGGGCAGCGGGGACCTGCAGTGGCAGCGGGGGGCGCCGCGATCATGGGCTTCGCTTTAGGCCCAAGCAAGGGACCCCTAGCTCCCGGGACTACCAGCTTTGACCATGCCCAGCTCCCATCGCTGGCTCCACCCCTACTTCCTGCTATCACTGGCCAGGGCGGCAAAGGCGCCTGATTCTCCGATCATGGCTGGGAGGCAGGGCAAAGGGCTGCCCCTCAGCTCTTAGTTCCCCCGTGGGTTTCCGATCACTGTCAGTGGCAGGGGGCTTCTTCCTGCTTTCCCTTTCGCCTCCCTGCATTGTGCCTACATATGCAAGTTAGCCGCCATCTTGTTGACAGTTAATTTGCATATGGCCCTGATTAGCCAATAAAAACGGTATCGCCTTATACCAATTACCATTGTTCTCTTTTATTAGTGTAGATTAGGATACTCCTAAGGCTTAGGAAGAGCCACACTCAAGGGGCCAAAGAGCCGCATGTGGCTCGCGAGCCACAGTTTGGCGACTACGGCCCTAACCGGTTTGGCTCAGTGGATAGAGCATCAGCCTGAGAACTGAAAGGTCCCAGGTTCGATTATGGTCAAGGGCATGTACCTGGGTAGGGGGTGTGCGGAAGGCAGCTGGTCGATGTTTCTCTCTTATCGATGTTTCTGACTCTCTACCCTTCTTCCTTCCTCTCTTTAAAAAATCAATAAAATGTATTTTTAAAAAAATGCTTATGGCCTTTTATTTTCCAGGACTAAAGGCCTGATGCAAGAAATTAGTGCATAGGTAGGGTCCCTAGGCCTGGCTGGCAATCACGGCTGATCAGGTTCCCTGCTTTCCTGCTCCCTCATACACCACCACCACGCGGTTCCCCCCTCCCCTGTTCCTGCTTCCCCCTTTCCTTGCTCCCTCAGTAACCCGCCAACACCAGCTCGCTGCCTGCAATTTTCTGTGCGACCCCCCGATGGTCAGCCCACATCATAGTGAGCAATCGAATTCCCGGTCTCCCGGGCTAACCTCCAAGGAAACACTTTGCATATTAGCCTTTTCTATATAGATAAAGTCATACAAGAATGTAAGAATGCCACGTAACCTAGGCAAAAATGAGAAATGCAACTGAAGGATGCACAGACCTGGTTATAACCTATTCAGCATTTATATTTCAGATATACTTCTGAAATATATGTAGTAATGAAAACACATTTAAACCAATTCTATTCCTGATGTTACTTTACATGTAAAGTGTATTAGTAAATTATTCTCTGCCAAGATTAAACATTCACCAGGGACTGCTACATAAATTACCCATACATCCAATCATGGGACACTTAAATGGAGGGTTTCAAGGAACTTTTCGGGTCACAGGAAAATGCTCACTATACAACAGTGAACTAAGAATACACACACACACCACTGTGCCAATAATAGCTGAATCAGAAAAGACTCTCTTCCTCTATGTTTTTATGGGTTTTTCAGATAGGTATAAAGTGTTCTGTTTTGTTTTTTAAGTTACGAAAACAATGGGGGAGAAGGAAAAACTCAGTATTTCCCCTGATAAGTGTAAAATACACATCTAACTGTATATAGTAATGAAAACACATTTGAGGTAACCCTACTCCTTGCTGTTAATTCATACTAATACGTATGTGCTGCCCAAGTGAAACCTTCAGAGCTTTCATTATATTTTAAAGAAAAAAGCTGTCATTCTCCAGACTATTGTACTGTAAGCAGCACACAATGCTTATTATATTGTCTCAATATCCTTCATCCAAACATGACTATTACAAAACCACGTATTAATTCAAGAACCTACAAACCAGTTTCACAAAACTTGCCTTGTTGCTAAAATGTTTTCATTTTATACAGCTACTCGCTCCTACCTGAATGTCAGTCAATAAATCTATTTGAATATGAAGACTGGGCAAACTCTCAACCGTTTGAGAATGCTTTCCAGGATAACGAGTTCTACAAAACATAAAAGCGTCACTCCCCAATACCACCTGCATATCATATTATTTTTAAAACCAAGACCCAGTGGGTTTAAATGCGGACTCCCTGTTACCGCTTCCACTTGTAAAAGTTACAGAACAGATATGCCTCAAGCCGACACCTTGAGGGAGTCCAGGATACCTCGGCGCTTGAAGGTCTGGGACAGCTTTGTGCGTAGTTCGTCTTGACTCAACACGTCATATTTGGGGGGCACGGTGAGCTGGAAGAGAAGATGCCAACGGTTACCAGGCAGGCAGAGGGCACGGGAATTTCTGAAGACGGAACAGTGGCTGACCTTCGGGAAAGCGGGAAAGCACGAAAGCCCAGCGGGGACGGCGCTTGCACGACAACAAGCAAGAAGGTTCGCCTCCTCACCCGCGCACCGGGTTGGTGCTTTAACGGAAACAAACAAGATGCTACATCTCCTCACGTGTGCTCCCGGTACTTTTTCCTCACCTGTCCTCAGAGCCCAACCGCGGGCCGGGAATCAAGAGGAACGGGTATACCTCAAGGCTCTCCCGCCCACTCGAACTAGGAAATGGCGGATAAACACATTTCCTCCCCTCGGCTTGCCACGGGTGAGCGGGTTGTGTACCGGGCGCGACTCTCACCAGCGGCTGGAGAGTAGAGATACGGAGCGAGGCTGTGAAACCCGCGGCCCTGGAAGTGGAGGCACCTCGCGGTGGGTGGGGGCCTCACAGCCAATCCCGCCCTCTCCCCGAGACCCAGCCAGCCCAGCACGGGAATCCGGGAATCCGGGAATCCGGGAACCCAGAGCTTTACAGCCAAGTCAATGCCAACAACCGCCGGAAGCTCCGCCCACTTCTCGCGAGAGCTTGGCCTCTGAGTTCCGCGAGGACCCCTGGGCTAGAGCGGGGATTGGAGGAGAAGCCATGTGCTCTGCACCACATCCGGGGCCTGCGGGATCTGGGTGTTAACCCTGTGTCTTCCTCCTGTTGCGGCCTAGGGCGCTGGACCCAACCTGGCTATCCCCTGGCCAGCTGGTCCCATCACAGCCCAGGCATTGCACCCAGCGAGCTCCCCCAGCTCGGGCTTTGCTTATTTTGCCTTTCATTAAGTCACGCAGTAACCGGGGCACTGTTTCCTTTGGGGACCCGAAAACCCTTTGTAGGGGGCTCCGTCTTGTGCACCGCCGGGTGATTTAGCAGCATCCCTGGCCTCTCTGCCCACTAAATGCAGCGCCTCTTACCAGTTCTGACCTTACTGAATGTCTCAGACATTGCCTGATGTTCTTGGAGAGGCAAAAGTCACTGGTTGAAAATCAGTGAGCTAAACTTTAAGTATCTACCTTTTTATCGTTTTTTGGTTTTTGGTTTTCTTTGTACCTCTCCCAAGGAGTAAGGACATATTTTCCATTGATTTTAGAGACTGGAAGGAAGGGGGGGTGGCGGGGGGGGGGAGTCAGAAAAACACCAATGTGAAAGAGGCATCTATAGGTTGCCTCCTGCAGCACCCCCATTCCACTCCACTGTGGGCTTGGACTTGCAACCCAGGTATGTGCCCTTGGCCAGGAATCCAATAGGTGACTCTGCTGCTCAGGTTGATGCTCTAACCACCGAGCAACACAGGCCATGGCAAGTACCCACTCTTGTGCATACCAAGGAAGATAAAGGTAAGCTGGCTTACCAAGATGCTGTGGGTGAAAGGGGCCACATGGTAACCTGACAAGCTCAGGGAAGGCCTGTATGATGGTCTTGCAAACTCAAAGACCTGAAGTAACCACAAAGGACGATCGGAAATTAAACTTTAACCAAAAGCAGTAATAGTGGGTAGTTACATTCTAGGACAGTATCTTCACTGAGCCTATCTGTCTTTTTGCATCTATAATAACACTAGAGGCCTGGTGCATGAATTTGTGCACATTGAAAGGAAATTAATTAGAAGAAATATTTTAATATCCCTGTTCACCCTTTCTCAATAATAGAAGTGTCAACCAAATTCATGATCGACAATGACAGATTGAAATGCATGTGATTGCTGCCAATGAGAGCTTTATATGTATCACCCATGTGCGAGTCAACTTACCCTTTTATAGATATAAAACAAACTTGTTAATTAGAGCTGCTTTCTGATTTAGCTAAACTTTTTCCAGCCCAGTGAAGCACTCCAACTTCTTTTTCAGGTAATTGTCAGCAACACAGCAGTAAATATCAACACAAAGAAGCACATTATTATTGTAGATCACGCAGGGAGAACAAAGGGTAAAATATTTAATTTGCAGCAGTGTTTGACTATATTTTGTGCAGTGAAAAATCCTGAAGTCATTTTTAAGGTCCACCATTTCTTTTCTTTATTTCTTTTTGAGCGGGGGAAGGGGGGGTTGGGGGGGGGGCGGGTGGGGGCCCACCATTTCTCAATTCTTTTCAGTTGGGTCAAGTTTCTAAACTTTCTAAATCTTCATTTTCTGTTTAATGAAAAGAAAATAGGATTCTACCAAGTCTCCGATCTACCTACTCCAGGACTTGTGTGAGGATCAAATGAGATGAGGCACAGGAAAACACTTCACAGACATTTGGTTAACTGTGAATGTTTCTACCTGGCTATAAAGCAAATTGTGTTCCTGGGCTGAAGAAACTTCTAGGAGGCTAGTCGCTAGGGAGAGGAAGCTGGGCATTGCGACATAACGTATTACCCTGACGGCAGGACACTTAGCATATTAGTCTTTTATATAGATAGACTAGTAGCCCGGTGCACAAAAATTTGTGCACTCGGGGGTGAGGGTGAGGGGTGGGGTCAGACCCCTCAGCCCGACCTGCGCCTTCTGTCATGTTCCTGGACCCCAGCCACTCCTGGCCTAGGCAGAGGCCTACAGGCTTGGGGCAGCCTGGCTCCCGAGGCCCCATTGTATCAAGAGAACAAAGTCGGCATTAGTTACTGCTCTCACTGAACCCAGTACACTGCATCTGTGCGTACAACTGCCTTGTTCATGTGCCTGCTTCGCCCTACTGAATTACTAACATCTTGAGGACATTGCTCTGTCTTATCCTGCTTCAACTTCAGTGCCTGGCCTGGTGCCAGGGACCTGAGAGGGTTTGCTGAGTGAGTGAGTGAGTGAATAATGGGTGAGTGAATGAGTGAATGAATGAGCGAGTAAGTGAATGAGCAAGCAGCTACGAGGCGGGAACTTCTGCCGCATTGCCATGACAATGCGGCAGAAGTTCCCGCCCCGCTCCCAGCTGCCTGCTGCAAACCCCGGGAAGTTCCCGCCCTGCTCCCAGCGGCCGCACACCCCTCTCCCAGCTGCATAGTTCATGCAGGGCAAAGGCGGCCCAGGTTCCCCCCCTTTGCCCTGCCACCCGGCTTTTGCCTGCTGCCTGGGTTTCCGATCACTGTCAGCGTCAGGCAGCTTCCTCTGTCCTTCCCCTTTCGCCTCCCATCATTGTGCCTATGTATGCAAATTAACCGCCATCTTTGTTGGCAGTTAATTTGCATCTCGCCCTGATTAGCCAATGGGAAGCATAGCGGAGGTACGGTTCATTACCCTTTTGTCTTTTATTAGCTAGGATACCCTTGAAATATCTGGGTAACTTGTAACTTCCCTTTTTCTGGGCCCCTTGTGGCACAACCTAATGTGCTTGGGCTCCCGGACAGTTACCACTAATTCCTTCATTGTTCTCATGTTAATTGTTGACTGTTGGCTATCCTACACCCTTCTAAGTATGTGTCTATCATTTTATTTTTTTATCCAGTCCCACAGGTTCTCTCCCTCACCCCCAAGACCCCTTTGGTTTCTCCCGCCTCTCTAATCTATCACCAATGAATTTCTTGTAACCTACCTATGTCTCCTCCTTTGGTTGTAATGTATAAAAATAGAAGAAAACCCACCACTCTCCAGAGCACTTTCCCAATCCGTTGAGGTACTGCTTCCAGGCACTTGTCGACAGTTTGCTCAAATAAACACAAAATTCTTTACAGGTTTGAATGTTTCTTATGTTAACACGGTAATAAAAACATAGCCAGAGAATGGTATAAGAACTAAGATGCACTGAAGCCTTGTGGGTGTTGTTCAGTGGTTAGAGAATTGCAGCATACCCAAGGGTCCTGGGTTCAATTCCCAGTCAGAGGTACCTACTTTGGGTGCAGTTTGCTCCTCTACTCCCCTAATCCCCAGATTGGGATAATGTGGGAGGCAACCAGTTGATGTCTCTCTCTCTGCCCTCACTCCCTCCTTTCTACTCTCAGAATCTTTCTCAGCACCAGGTCCTGGGAGTCACTACCAGTTGATTAGAACTGGCTCAGGAAAGGAAACCCATTTGCCATTCCTAGTCCACTCCCTTTTCCATTATGCAGCATATCCTCTTTACAGATGAGATGAAAAACAAAATAAAACAGTTTAAACATCCCCAGTTCCTTCACTAGCTTTTGTGCAGAATATTCCCTAGGCTAGATCCCACCCTTCTCCCAACACACAGTTCAGTTATTGATTCTTTTAAAATGTGATTCCCAGAACTGAGTATGGTCCCCAGGATGATATTATTTGTGAAGAGGACATTGTCTTCTCTTAATGCAACTTAGAATTGCATTAGCTTTTTGGGACCACTGTTTCAGACTGCTGCCTCTTGTTGAGCTTGCAATAAACGAAAATGTGTTTTTGTAGATGCACTGGTCTTAAACTAGGTTATCCTGTTGTGCAGGTTTTTTTTTTTTTTTTTAAAGCCCTAGTACGAGACTTTATTTTGCATCCTATTAAATTCTACTTTGTTAATTTCCCACCTAATTCTGCTAGTAGGGGAGATATTTTTGAATCTTGACTTTTGCCATATAATAAATTTGTGGTCTTTAGCATGTTATCTTTGTTTTTTCTGTTTGTTTATATTTTTACTAGTGGCCCGGTGCATGAAATTCATGCACGGGGGACAGTGTGTTCCTCAGCCTGGCCTGCACCCTCTCCAATTTGGGACCCCTCGAAGGATGTCCTACTGCCAGTTTACAGCAGTCACACATCCCTCTCGCAATCTGGGACTGCTGGCTCCTAACCGCTCACCTGCCTGCCTGCCTGCCTCATTGCCTCTAACCACTCTGCCTGCCGGCCTGCTCGACCCCAGCTGACCTCCCCCCGCCCCCCACTGCTGGCCTGCTTGCACCCACATGCCCCCCCCCACCCCCACGAGCCTGATCACCACAAACTTCCGCCCCTGCTGGCCTGCTTGTCCCTCCCTTCCCTCCCCACTGGCCTGCTCATCCCCAACTGTCCCCCTGCTGGCCTGCTCACTCCAAACTGGCCCCCACCCCCGCTATCCTGATCACCTCCAACTGCCCCCCACTGATGGCCTTCTTGCCCCCAACTGGCCCCTCTGCTGATCTGCTTACCCCCAAACAGCACCGCCCCCCACCAGCCTGATCACCCACAACTGCCCTCCCCTCTTGGCCTCTAACCGCCTCTACCTTGGCCCCACCACCATGGCTTTGTCCAGAAGAACATCTGGAAGGTCTCCTGGAAGGTCTCCCAGTCTAATTAGCATATTGCTCTTTTCTTAGTATAGATATATTTGTCTGTAAATATGATTATGATTGCAGATATGAGTAGGACCAGGTAAGGTTTTATAGAATGGGCCTTTTATTACAGATGGTTTGCCAGGTATGCATTTTTTCTAAAGAAGTAAAAATTACTTTAGAAAATGTTTCAGGAAGACTTTGAGAAATTTACAGTATCTGCTTTTCTTCCAAGAAAGTTGTCACTTTTATGCCAGAGTGAGAATTATTTGTATGCTTTGTATGTCAGCATTGGGCCACTGTGGCTGGGGGGCACTTAGCTTGACTTGAGAGTAATTGTCTTGCTCACTGGCTGGGAGGGAGGGTGTGTGGCAGAGGAGATATATACTGGGTTCTGGATTACTCATAGATTGCTGATTTTCTGGATTGATTGTGCAAGCCCCTCCTTTTATTCATGTCCACCTTCTGTTGACAGACATCTACCCTGGGAGAGAAATTAGATGAAACTCTCTTTCTTGTCATTGTAAAAAGCATTTGATTTCCTAAGGTGTGATAAGGCCACCCAGCCATCCTCAGTCAAGGTACACATTTTCATGGAGGATGTTCCCACTCTTGAATAAAGTAAAACAATTATTTTTTCTTTTAATTTAAACTTTCTTCTATAACTGTTTTCTTGCTACTTAAAAGCTAGTTGTTGTTTTTTTTTAAAACTGCTTTCAAAGCTTTTCAAGCTGTATATGTCCTTGGAATGAATTTATAAATAAGAATTGAGCCCGGCCAGTGTGACTCAGTGGGTTAACATCAACCTATGAACCAGGAAGTCACAGTTTGATTCCAGGTCAGGCCACATGTCTAGGTTTTGGCCTGATCCCTAGTACGGGGTGTGTAGGAGGCAGCCGACCAGCGATTCTCTCTCATCATTGATGTTTTTATCTCCCTCCCTCTCCCTTCCTCTCTGAATCAGTAAGAATATATTTTAAAGAGAAAGAGAGAGAGAGAGAGAGAGAGAGAGAGAGAGAGAGGAGTATATATGTTTATAAATAAAAAAAAACATGTATTTGATGCTCTTAGAAAGTCTTATTTTCTTTCATTAAAACTGTGCAGTATAGGGAACTCCATAGATTCTCTTAATTTGAAGAAAGTTAGAGGGAAAGGTACTAATTCAGAGTTCCATGGGAAAATGTGTCACTTATATCCTGGGGAAGGCATCACTGGATGTGGAGGATGGGCCGTATTTCCAAGTGAGGTCCTAAGTCCTGCTTGCAACTCCCAGCCAGGTTAGAATGTGCCTTCTTTAATCAGGACAAAACAATCACAGTGAGCAGAACATGACTAATGTTTTTTATAATTAACTAGAGGTCTGGTGCACGAAATTTGGGCACTCAGGGGTGAGGGGTCCCTCAGCCTGGCCTGCACCTGCTCACAGTCCGGGAGCCCTTGGGGAGTGGACCTAAACCATCAGTCAGACATCCTTAGCACTGCCATGGAGTCAGGAGAGGCTCCCGCCACTGCCACTGCACTTGCCAGCCATGAGCCCGGCTTCTGGCCAAGCAGTGCTCCCTCTGTGGGAGTGCACTGACCCCCAGAGAGCAGCTCCTGCATTGAGCATTTGCTCCCTGGGGTCAGTGCATGTCATAGCAACTTGTTGTTCCACCTTTTCGTTGATTTGCATATTAACCTTTTATTATATAGGGTAGCTAGTCTTGAATGTTCTATTTCTGCCCCTAACAAAGTCACCCTAGCTACTCGAGACAGATGCTATCTTCCCCACAGGAGCCAGTCAGGGCTCCCCTACCTTTAGGCAACAGGCCCTGTCCCTTGTAATGAGGATTGCTTTATGTAAGGACCTTAACAACTTCAGCCGGTTCTCAAAAAGGTGGTGATAATTGTTCAAACACAGACTTCAGCTCTCAGGCCTGAGACCACCCCTTTCCTCCATGCCCTCAAAGGTCCTCAACTGAGTTAGTCAATCCCACCCTGCCTTTCATGCCAGCATTACCTCTGCCCTAATCTCAGGGTCATCTTATACTGTCTAAATTACAGTCCCCTCCTTGCAGCTGCATTCTGCAAACATTGAGCACTTATTATATCCTGGTCTCAGTGTTAGGGAATCAGGCTGGAAAAAAACACAACGCTGTTCTTTTCCATACTCTTTCTCCATATTGCTGTAAGTAGCTGCACGTTGATGCAGCATTGTGCTCAGACCAACCTTTCTGACAAAGTTTTACAATCCATGTGCCATAGTAAATGAACTCCCTCTATCCTCACTTTCTTTTACCTTTTTGCTGACACTTCTTTAAATATTTTTTCCTCATGCCTGCAAGGCTTTTTTTAAGCTTTGACATGTGTGTTAGTTATCTACTGCTGCCGTAAAAAAATTATCACAAATTTAGTGGCCTGAAACAATGCAAATGTGTTACAGTTATTAGCACAGAAGTCTGGTGTGGGGCTCACCAGGCTGCAATCCAGGTATCAGGAGGCTGCATTCTCTTCTGGAGGCTCTTGGGGAGACTTTCTTTCTAGCTTCTGGAGACCACCCATATTCTGTGACTGGTGACCGCTTCCTTCATCATTAAAAGCCAGGAATATTGCATCTTGTGACTCTACTGAAGTCACATCTCCCCCTGATTTCCTCTCATACCTCCCTCCGCAACTTTGAAAGCCCCTTATACTTGAACTAGAGGCCCAGTGCACAAAAATTTGTGCACTGGGGGGGTGGCTGGTCCCTCAGCCTGGCTTGTGCCCTCTCACAGTCTGGGACCCCTTGGGAGATAATGACCTGCAGGCTTAGGCCTGCTCCCGGGTGGCAGAGGGCAGGCCCAATCCCTAGGTGCAGCCCCTGGTCGGGCTCAGAGCAAGGCTGATTGGGGAGTTGGGGCACCCCACCCTGTCATGCACAGAGCAGGGTGGATTGCGAGGTTGCCATACCACCCTCAGTCGTGCTCAGGGTATGGCCGATTGGGGGGGTTGGGGCACCGCCCCCTGTCACACTCAAGGCAGCGTCGACGGGGAGGTTGCGGAGTCACCCCATGTCTCGCACAGAGCAGGGCCCATCAGGGGTTTGGAAAGCTCCCCCCTGTCATGCACAGAACAGGGCCAATCAGGGGTTTGAGGAGCTCCCCGCTGTCACTCACAGAGTAGGGCCAATAGGGGAGTTGGGGCACCGCCCCCTGTCACACACAGAGCAGGGCGGATTAGGGGGTTGGGGCACCACATCCTGTCACACTCATGGCAGAGTCAATGGGGAAGTTATGGCTCTACCCCATCACACACAGAGAAGGGGGGTTGGAGTGCTGCACCCCACACAGAGGGGCTCCATATGGGGCTCCATACCCTGTCACACACAGAGCAGGGCCAATCAGGGGGTTGGGGCACCGCACCATGTCACACACAGAGCCGCAGGGCGATCAGGGGGTTGGGGAGCTCCCCCCTATCAGGCACAGAGCAGGGTTGATCAGGGGGTTGGGGCGCCTTCCACTGTCATGAACAGAGCAGGGCAGATAGGGAGGTTGTGGCCATGCCCCCTGTCACACAAAGAGCTGCTGGGTGATCAGGGGGTTTGGGCGCTCTGCCCTGTCACGCTGATCCCAGTGCTGGGAGGCATATTACCCTTTTGCTATATAGGATAGAGGCCTGGTGCATGGGTGGGGGCCGGCTGGTTTGCCCTGAAGGCTGTCCTGGATCAGGGTGGGGATCCCCACTGGGGTGCCTGGCCAGCCTGGGTGAAGGGATGATGGCTGTTTGCAGCTGGTCACACACCCTTCAGGGTGGGGGTCCCCACTGGGGTTCCTGGCCAGTCTGGGTGAGGGGCTGAGGGTTGTGTTCAGGCTGGCGGGTGACTGAAGCTCCCAACCGCTCCTTTTTGTTTTATACTGGGCCAGCTTTTGCTCTGATGTAGCATACTATTCCACTATGTAGATATACCAGGGCTTTTTAACCCACTCATCTGCTGACCAGCACTTAGGCTGTTTCCAAATCTTAGCTATTGTAAATTGTGCTGCAGTGAACATAGAGGAGCATGCATCCTTTCAGATTGGTAATTCTAGGTTCCTGGGATATATTCCTAGAAGTGGGATCACTGGGTCAAATGGGAGTTCCGTTTTTAGTTTTTTGAGGAAACTCCATACTCTTCTCCATAGTGGCTGCGCCAGTCTGCATTCCCACCACCAGTGAAGGAGGGTTCCTTTTTCTCGCCATCCTCACCAGCACTTGCCCTTTGTTGATGATAGCCATTCTGACAGCTGTTAGGTGGTATCTCATTGTCCTTTTGATTTGTATCTCTCAGATGATTAGTGACTCTCAGCATGTTTTCATGTGTCCCTTGGCCTTCCTTTTGTCCTCTCTGGAAAAGTATCTATTTAGGTCCGTTGCCCATTTTTGTGATTGGGTTGTTTATCTTCCTTTTGTTAAGTAGTATGTGTTCCCTATAAATGTTGAGGATGAAACCCTTATCAGAGAGAACATTGGCAAATATGTTCTCCCATGCAATGGGCTTTGTTGTTGCCTTGTTGATGGTTTCTTTTGCTATGAAGAAGCTTTTTATTTTGATGTCTTTCCATTTGTTCATTTTAACTTTATTTTCCATTGCCCCAGGAGCTGTGTCTGTGAAGATATTGCTTCCGCATATATCTGAGACTCTGCTGCCTATGGATTCCTCTACTATTTTTATGGTTTCCAGCTTTATGTTCAAGTTATTTATCCATTTTGAGCTTATTTTTATGCATGGTGTCAGCTGGTGGCCTAGTTTCATTTTTGCATTTGTCTGACCAAATTTCCCAGCACCATTTATTGAAGAGACTGTCTTATCCCCATTGTATGTTTTTGCTTCCTTTGTCAAATATTAATTGAGCTTGGTTGTTTGAATTGGTTTCTGGGTTCTCTATTCAATTCCATTGGCCTATGTGTCTATTCTTGTGCCAGTGTCAGGCAGTTTTGAACACAGTAGCTTTGTAATACAGCTTGATATCTGGTATTGAGATCCCTCCTACTTTGTTATTCTTACTCAAGATTGCTGCCACTATTCGTGATCTTTTTTTTTTTTTTTATTCCAGATGGATTTTTGGAGAGTTGCTTCTAGGTCTGTGAAATATGCTGTTGGTATTTTAATGCGGAGTGCATTGAATGTATAGATTGCTTTGGGTAGTATAGCCATTTTAATGATGTTGTTTCTACCAATCCATGAACAAGGTATGTTCTTCCATCTCTTTATGTCTTCCTCTACCTCTTTTTTCAACATCTTCTAGTTTTCTGAGTGGAGGTCTTTTACCTCCTTAGCTAAGTTTATTCCTAGTTATCTTAATTTTTTTGGTGGGATGATGAATGGGATTCTTTTTTTAATCTCCTTTTCTGTAAGTTCACTATTGGTGTATAAAAATTCCATATATTTCTTGGCGTTAATTTTGTACTCTGCTACATTGCCGAATTCATTTATTAAGTTTACTAAATTTTTGAAGGACTGTTTGTGGTTTTCTATGTACAGTATCATGTCATCTTCAAATAATGACAATTTACTTCTTCTTTTCCAATTTGGGAACCATTTCTTTCCTTTTCTTGTGTGATCACTGTGACTAGGACTTCCAGTACTGTGTTGAACAGGAGTGGTGAAAATGGGTGTCCCTCTCTTTTTCCTGTTCTAGAGGGAAATGGTTTTAGTTTTTGCCCATTGAGTATGATGTTGGCTGTAGGTTTGTCATATAAGGCTTTTATTATGTGGAAGTATGATTCTTCTATTCCTACTTTGCTGAGTGTTTTTATCAGAAAAGGCTGTTGCACTTGGTCAAATGCTTTTTCTGCACCAGATGATATGATTGTGTGGTTTTTCTCTCTCAATTTGTTTATGTGATGTTTCATGTGCATTGATTTGTGGATATTGTACCATCCTTGAATCCCTGGAATAAATCCACTTGGTGATGGTGTATGATCTTTCTAATGTAATGTTGTATCCGGGTTGTAGAATTTAGGTGAGGATTGCAGCATCAATGTTCATCTGGAATATTGGCCTGTAAGTCACTTTCTTTGTGGTGTCTTTTTCTGGTTTTGGGATTATGGTAATGCTGGCTTCATGAAAAGAGCTGGAAGTATGCCGTCCTCTTGAATTATTTGAAATAGTGTGAAAAAGATTGCTTTTAGTTCTTCTTTGAATGTTTGGAAAAACTCCCTTGTGAAGCCATCTGGTCCAGGGATTTTGTTTTTCGGAAGCTTTTTGATTACTGTTTCAATTTTATCAGTAGTTATCGGCCTGTTCAGGTTTTTTGCTTCTTTCTGATTGAGTATTGGAAGCTTGTATTTGTCTAGAAATGTGTCCATTTTGTCCAGGTTTTCCATTTGTAGGAGTAGAGTTCTTATAGTTTTTACAATCCTTTGTATATCTGCCGGGTTATTTGTTACTTCAACTCTTCCATTTCTGATTTTGTTTATTTGGGTCCCCTTTCTTAGTTTCTTGGTGAGCCTCCCTAGAGGTTCATCATTTTTTTTTCTTTTTTTCAAAGAACCAGCTCTTGCTTTCATGATCTTTTGTATTATTTTTTTGGTCTCTATGGCTTTTATTTCTGCTCTGATCTTTATTATCTCTTTCTTTTTTGGTAATATGGGCTTTTATTGTTGCACTCTTTCTAATTATTTAAGTTGAAGATTACTTAATTTATTACCATTTTTTTCCTGTTTTCTAAGGTAGGCCTACAGAGTTGTGACCTTCCCTCGCAGGACTGCTTTCATTGTGTCCCATAGATTTTAGGATTGTGTGTTTTCATTGTCATTTGTTTCCAGGATGCTTTTCATTTCTTCTCTGATCTCTTTGGTAACCCAACTATAGTTTAATAGCATGCTATTTAGCCTCCAAGTGTTTGATTTTTTTCATTGTTTTTATTGCACTTGATTTCTAGTTTTATGCCATTGTGACCTGAGAAGATGCTTATTACGTTTTCTATCCTCCTGAATTTGAAGAGACTTTGCCTGTGTCCTAATATGTGGCCTATCTTTGAAAATGTCCCGTGTGCACTGGAGAAGAATGTATATTTGGTAGCTTTGGGATGAAATGTTCTGGAGATGTCAAGTCCATCTGAACTGGAGAGTCATTTAGGATTGCTGTTTGTTTGGAGGTTTTTTGTTTAGAGGATTTATCCAGTGGTGTCAGTGAGATATTGAAGTACCCTACATTGATACTATTGCTATCTATCTATCCCTTGATACCTTCCAGAAGTTGTTTTTTGTATTTGGGCACTCCTGTACTGGGTGCATATATGTTTACCAGAGTTATATCCTCTTGTTGATTTGCTCCTTTTAGTATTGTGTAGTGGCCTTCCTTATCCCTTGCTATGACCTTCATTAGAGTTCTATTTTGTTCAGATATAAGCATTGCCACCCCAGCTTTTTTCTCATTTCCATTTGTTGAAAATTTATTTTTCCCTCTTTCACTATCTGTGTGAATCCTTTGCTCTGAGGTGAGTCGCTTGCATACTGCAAAATATGGGTTTTGTTTCCTTATCCATTCAGCTGCCTCATGTCTTGATTGGAGCACTGAATCCATTTACCTTTAATGTTATTATTGTAAGTACTTGTTTGTCATATTTATTCTTAATGTGTGTGCTTCTCCTTGCCTTTCTGTTTCTTCTTTTTACTTCCATCCCTCTAGCATTTCTTGCATTGCTGACTTGGTGGTAATAAACACTCATAGCCCTTTTTTGTCTGTAAATTTCCTTATTAGTTCTTCAATTTTGAATTATAGCCTTGCTGGGTATGGATTCAGCCCCTTGTTTTACATCACTTTGTATATTTCATTCCATTCCCTTCAGGCCTGGTGTGTTTCTGTTGAGAAATCTGTTGATATTCTAATGGGAGATGCCTTGTAGGTAACTTTCTGTCTCTGTCTGTCAACCTTTATGATTCTTACTTTTGCATTGATGTTTAATTATGATGTGGCTTGGTGTTGGTCTTTTTGGGTTCATCTTATTTGTGACTCTGTGTGGTTCTTGGACTTGCATAGTTATTTTCTGGCCTGTATCAGGGAAGTTTTCTGTCGTTATTTCTTCCAACATGTTTTCCCCTCCCCCATCTGACTGGAAGAACTGGCTGGGTCTATAGACCAAGACTGAGCACAGACCTGCTGAGAACCTGGATTGCGGTGAGTGATGGTCACCTAAATGTACACTCCCGCTGTCTGCCCATGACCCTGATCATGTCTACCGCTGCCACACATAGAGTGGCATGTTCCCATTCTCCGGTGACTTCTCTAGGCACACTCCCATCAGGCTGGCCCAGGTGATGGACATGGGAGCCTTACATCAGGAACCAGTGCCTTGTTCTTGTGTCACCGTCCCATGACCCACTCAGAGATACGAGTGCAGGCGACTGATTCAGGCCTCAGATACTGAACATGGAGAAGGAAGTCAATTGATGGCCCCTGCCAAGGTCTCTTGCCTGGAGAGAGAAGTAATGAGACTTGGAAAGCGGAATGCTTCTGTAATTTCTTAAATTCTGCCAAACATGAGGAATTACTTTTACTCATCATCTTGACTCAGAATCCAGCTTCAGGTTCACAATGGCCAGCTATCAGACAAGTGTAAATGAGCAACATGGTTGTGACCAAAAAAAGGATGGAGAGGTCCCAGGGCAAGCCATGAGGCCAAAGAGCTTCACACTAAAGGAACTCTCCCAGAGACGGGTGCCCACGTAGGCAGCAGGAAGGATGGGACCTTGGAAGCTTATCCAAAACTAGTAAGCAATGTGACAGTTCACCAGGGCATGGAAAAGACTCTCACTCTGTGTGGAAAGTTGTATGAGCAGAAGACCCTCAAGCCATGTTTAAACTACTCTTGAAATAGTTTGCAAAGGCGCATGTCAGTGTTTAATTCTCAAATATTTAAAATCACAGAGTGCTAACTAGTGATTTTACTACTTTATTTATTTACATGTATGGTATGTTTATAACAGTTTTTTAATGTTGTGCCATAACTCTGTAATAGCCATTGAAAAATAACAACTTTTCCTATGGTTATTTGGATTGCTGGGCAGGGTATTAGCTGGAGGTACTATTCTATGTGGGTTGCTCTACAGTGCAAAGCAAGACTAGTCTGTGATTTACTCATTTTGCATTTCATTTGTTTTGTTTGTTTGTTGGTCTCCTCAATCTAGTGAGGGTTCATGGCTCAGAGATACCCTGAGGAAGATCATGAACGTCTCATGAGGTGTCCGAGCTGATCACCCAGAATAGCAGTGGATGTACCCTTAGGCACTCAGTAAATTTTTTGGAGTAAATCAAGGATTGAAGAGCGAGGAGAGGTGTCTGGCTTTGGCAGGTGAGGATCAGCTGACCCGTGGACATCCCTGAGAAGATGTCCACTCTGTGCCAGTGCCTCCTGCCAGCCCTCACATAGGGCATAGAGGGATTTCCTGTCAAGTATGGATACAGAACTTTTGTGGCCATGAGTCTTATGGAACCGTCTCCAGGGGAACAATCAGCAGTGGAATGGGCTGTACAGCCTATAGCATCTGGTTTTCCTCTCAGCCACAATAGTCTTCCTCTGGCTTCGAGTTGGAGATTTAGGGTCAGTGGATGACAGGGATGCAGTAGCAGGAACCATTCTCTCCTTCTCTGGTCAGAAGCATAATTCTTACCATCTGATGAGGCAGAAGTGCAATCTTCACCAGAAGCATCCCTCTGCAGGCCTGAATGCCATGGTTGGGCCCTCCCTTTCCCTCTCGACCTCTCGTCTTCTTTGTGTCCAGGATCGGTGTGTGCCATTCTCCCCACCTTGCCCTGCACTCTCTATTGGAATGACCCAGTGCCTTTGGGGTTGGGATCTGGGAATGTCACTGGCACTTCATCTACGCCAGGCCAACCCTGCACCCCAACCCCTCCCCAACACCACCGCTGTCTGCATAATCTGGTAGATTATGTCTCTGATATTTAAGGGATGCAGATCACAGATTCAGCAAGACTGGCCCATGCTCTGCTGCCATTTCACTTTTGTGCCTCATTCTGGGTTCCTTATGGGATTCTCTGCGCCATTTTCTGCCTTGTCCCTCTAGCCCAGAGTGAGTGCTCTTCCTCATGCACCTCCCTTGTGCCTCTAGAAGCACTGCCCTTGGCATTAAATGGCTAGAGCCAGGCATGTCTTGGATATGAGGCATGTTCTCCTTGGGGAGCAAAAAAGAGGGGCAATCCCTTGTTTAGGTCTAGATGTCATTGGAACCAGGTCTTGTTGGGCACGGGCAGGGCAGGTAGTGCCAGCAGAGACTTGTGAGTTTGAAAAAGGCACAGAGGACAAAATATGTCAGGGTAGGAAGAGGTCTGACTGCAGAGGGAAAGAAGCCAGGTGGAAGGCTGTCTGCTCGAAGGCTGGGTTAAGAGAGCGGACGATGGGAAAGCCCATGCATGGGGACTGGTCCCCAGGGCCTCTGAAGGCCCATAGAGGCAGGGCTTGCTGTGGAACCCAGGAAGGGCATCCTCCTGCCTCTTTGGTGCCTTTTTGGTGCCTCTTTGGATCCAGAAAGGCAGTTGGGATGTTGATTTTCCTTCTGTACACTGTAGCTTGTCACGTTCTCCAAAACAGCTCAGAAGAATTGGGGAGAACTCCTGATTTCTGTTATCAGTGGGTGTCCCCAGCATGAGATTCCTGATGGGCTGACTGACATTCCAGGGATGCATAAAGAGGGTCCCAGACTTGGAGCACATTCTAAGGACCCCCTTTCTTCCAAAAAATGTCACAAGGGCAGATGACCTGGGATCGCAGTAGGAATTTTGTGACTGGAGCAGGTTGCAAAGGACGGCCCTATTCGTGGGCTCAGAGGCTACTGTGTTCTGTACGTAAGTGAGGGCTATGATGAGAGCAGGTGGCAGGTGACCAGGATGTGGTGAAAACATCCCCCAAATTCATGTGTGGGTGCTGGGAGTCGGCAGGGCCTGTCCATTACTGGGCAGGAAGTTCTCCTGCCCACAGTGCCATAGCACATGCCCTGGGTAAAGCTGGCTCCGCATGGGGGGCGTGGATAGAGGAGTGTTTCTTGCTCATGAAGAAGGCATGTTGGGCTCAGATTTTGTTTCTAGGTCATTCTAAGTGGTCCATCCTGCCTCCCTGTATCTCCTGGACACTGGGATCTCATAGAGGCAGCCTGAGCTTGGGCTCCTATAATTTTCCAGTTTCTGCCTGGTGCATGTAATGTCTGTGTTAAAGAGAAAATCTCAGCCCCCAGGTGGCACCCTCAGGCTAAAATCCCATGATACCAAGTCTAGGCTCAACTGCTGAACTCATTACAGTTTGCACCTCTTCCAGAAACCTAAACAGCCAGTCTGAAATTTTCTGGACAACACCACTGTGCTAATCTGTCATGTGGTCCCTCTGCCTGGAATATGAGAGTTGTTGGGCATCACAATGCAGCGGGTACAGAAGAGCCTACAGAAAATCTGGGCCTCTCTGTCTCTTTGTACTGGGTCAGCACACACAAGGCGCATCCATAGGGACTGGAACAAGTGGTTTCCAGTGAGCACCACCGAGGTACAACTTCTCTGGGGCTGTCACCGTTAACTAGTCCAGGCCCTGGTCTCCAACACTCCTCCCCAGTTGCCTGTGGCGGCTCCATGGTAGGGCTTCCCTGTACACAAGTCAGGCCCCCAATACTGAAAGGGACATAAGCCTGTCAGGAACCCAGAGCCCTGGCCTCACCAGTCCATGCCTGTTATTCCCCTGGATCAAGGCCCTACTTGAACTCAAGTTCCTGTGGCCTGGAAACACATTTACATTCTTTTCAGCAAAATATTAAGCTGGCATAAACCTCTGCTTTGTTCTGTGTCCCGCCCTAGAATAGGACATCCTTTGTAGAGGATGGTCTAATGTTCAAAGACTATCCCTCATGATCCTCCTTCCCATCAATCAAGGAGGTGGTAAAGCAACTCTCAGCCAGTGACAGGCCCTGGGTCTGAAGAGTGGCCAACCCCAAGACAGTTCCCAGAGAGCATTTAAGTGGACACAGGTGAAGGTCACACCGGGGAGATAGGGGTATGGAGGGCCACCCTGAGGGTCAATACAACCAAGTGAAAGGGAGATGTCCTAGTGTGCTGTTGGATCCCACAGTCAATGGACAGTTAGCTGCTCAGCATGGAACAGGCTCCCTGCCCACCTGCCACTGCATTCTGGCCCTAGGCTGTCTCAGTTTGCTCACTGTGTGGCCTGCCAGAGGAGCACCTAGGGAGAAGGCCACACATCCAGGCCCAGGGGCAGGACTCCATTTGCCTGTATGTCTCCCTAATTGTGAGGAAGTCAGTCCTGCGTTTTCTACTTCTACTGCTCCTCATTCAGTGCCAGCCACTCAGGTGCTTGCTGCTCTCTGCTGTGTTTCAGAAGTTCATAGCTTGTCACATATAGCACCTGGCCCTTCGTTCTCTTTTTATTGCTCTTCCTGTCTTTGTCTTCTACCTTCCAGTCTTCTAGCTTGGGCCCATCAGCGTAGGAGCTCATTTTCCTGTTTCTTAAGTACATTTTTTATTGATTTCAGAGAGGAAGGGAGAAGGAGAGATGGATAAACCACCAATAATGAGACAAAATCATTGGTTGGCTTTCTCCTGCACATCCACCTGGGGATCCAAACATAAACTCCGGCCCCTCCTCCAATTGATAATTGAACCATGTCCTCTTGGTTCATAGGCCTACTGAGCCACACTGGCCATCACTCTCTGCTTCTTCTAGTGGGAAGAGAAAATGCTGAAGTCTCTGTAACAGTCTGTGAGCTCCCCACTCCCCCAAAAAAGAGGATAAGAGAACAAGGCTCAGAAAATGTGTATCTCTTACAGCAAATGCTCTCTTTCTCTTCCTCTCCCTCTCCTATTCCATCTCCCTCTCCCTGTCCCTCTGTCTGACATGCACCTTGTCTTCCCATCCCCACATTAACAGGAAATAGTGTCCATAATGGGAATCAGAACCTCTGGAATTTGGGGAAAAGTATACAAATGGGCAGGTTCTTAGGGAGGAAGGACATAGGCAAAACATCCTGTGGTCTGGGTGTTAATTCCTCTGCACAAAGAGATCGTGCCCATTACCTTGTGTGGAGATTCACCTGTGGGGCCAACTTATGTAAAGCTATTGTCAGCATGTCCTCCTCTGGAATTGCCCACTGTTATTAGCATTGATGGTATTTATTATCCACCAGATGCAAGATAAGGAAGAAAATGAAAGACAGTGCACACTGGCCAGTGTGTCTGGGCATTTTCCTGTGCACCAGAAAGTTTACTGATTTGATTTCTGGCCAGGGCACATGTCCAGGTTGCAGATTCAGTCCCCAGGCATCCAACATTGTTTCTCTCTCACAGGAATGCATGCTTCTGTGTCTGTCTCTCTCCATTTACCTCTCTCTAAAGAATTAATTTTAAAAACCCACCATATTAAAACACAACAAAAGAAAACTCATTGCTGCATGTTGCCTCTAAAACCAAGTGTCCTGCACTTGACGCTTTATTTGTTCTCGAGACCACAGTGAGAAATCTAGCAAAATTCTTTATTGGAATCTGGATTATTCTATAAAATATTCAGAAAAACATAGTATTAAGGCAATGAGGCTGAGAAAGCTTAGATAGAGACTACATCTGTGAAGTTGGGCACAGAAGGGGCCTGGATAGGAGGTGACTGCTGGTGCACAGGCATCTTGTACATGAAGGCCCTTGGGCAGGGTCTCTAGGGCATCAGAAAGCAAGCAGGGAGAGTAAGGCACACATAATAGGTTCCTTACTACTAGAATGTACCCTAGAGTCCACCAATCTGCACCGCAGTCAGGCAGGCTGGATACAGGGCAGCTGGAGCACACGAATGTCAAAGGGAAGACTCTGAATAAAGAAGAGCCAAAGCCTGACATGCTTGGCTCATTGAATGAGTTTTGACCTGTGAACCAGGAGGTCAGGGTTCAATTCCCAGCCCGGGACATGCCCATGTCGTGGGCTCTTAGCCCAGTAGATGTCTTGTAGGAGGCAGCCAATAAATGATTCTCTCTCACCATTGATGGTTCTAACTCTTTCTCCCTCTCCCTTCCTCTGTGAAATCAATAAATATATATATATATATATCTAAAAGTATGTACATAGTTTAGGGTTTTGATACCCTGAATATCCATTTAGAAATACAAGAGAGCCTTTTGTCATGGTCAGGATTTATATGCTGTTCCTTCTTCCCCTTTAATCTTCCTTTCTAGTCCACTTCCCCATGGGATTGTATATAAAGTGATCTATTTCATGCTGGGACGTTTTGTATTGTTTGTCTTGTTGTATTTCTCTGTACCATAATACGTTATTAATACAAACCTACAGTGGAAAAATTAGGCTGAGTGAATTTGGCATCCAAATGGCTTTACTAAGTATTTCACCAATCCAGGTGCATGCCAGCTGGCAATGAAAAATGGGCTCACTGAGCCATGCCATTCATGGTTTGTTCCACCCCACAATGTGCAATCTGACAGGCTACATTTTAAAATCCTTAAAATTTTGAGGTCCAAGGCTTCCTAAATTTTCAACTAATTTCACATACACTATTTCAATAAAAAGAATGTTAAAAAAACCACACATTATTGGGGTAATTTTTAAAATTGAAGTTGGAAGGCTTGTTGATAACTATACACTCAACAGTCCAAGAGGTGAGTTTTTAAAAACCTTTCCCATTCATGATGTTTGTTTATATTCACTAATAAAAATACTGAGGATTCAAGATAACTCATAGTTTGAGTGATCATACCCTTTGTGGTACATTAAATGTCAAATAGTTGCAGAGAAAGTGCCTGAATAGTTCTCCAATAAAATACATATCACAATCTAGGGGCACTTTTGTTCACTCCGTTCAGAAGTATAGTCAGGAAGCTAACTGGTTCCATTTAAGTGGTAATCTCTGTTTCAATCTTAGTATAACCACTTCAGAAAGTGCTGATGTCACTTAAGTAAGCAAAAGGATGCCCACATTTATACTTCTTCAAACTTTTATATCATTCCGTATGCAATATTTCTCTATTTCTACTATTCCTTTCAAGGTTGAGGACATACAAAATGTCACAGGAAGGAGGTCAAGAATTGTTTTGCAGCCTTGGTGGAGGTTCCCCAATCCTTTTTTCCATTTAGGTTGTCCAAGGAAAATATGTAAATTGTTTACCCTCCCTAACTGGAAACAGGGCAGCATGCCATGAAGAAGTAACACGCTGCTTCATTTATTTTTTTTTTATCATTATTGTTCAGATTATTACAGTTGTTCCTCTTTTTCCTCCATAGCTCCCCTCCACCCAGTTCCCACCCCACCTTCTGCCCTTACCCTGACACTGTCCTCATCTATAGGTGTACGATTTTTGTCCAGTCTCCTCCCACGCTCCCCACACCCCCCACATCCCTTTCCCCCGCAAGAATTTTCAGTCCACCCCCTCTCTATGCCCAATTTTATATTATATTCACCAGTTTACTCTGATCAGATTTTTTACTCACTTGATTTTTAGATTCACTTGTTGATAGACATGTATTTGTTGTTCATAATTTTTATCTTTACCTTTACTTCTTCCTCTTCTTAAAGAATACCTTTCAGCATTTCATATAAAATAATATGGAACGCTTCATGAATTTGTATGTCATCCTTGTGCAGGGGCCATGCTAATCTTCTCTATATCGTTCCAATTTTAGTACATGTGGTGCCGAAACGAGCACAGTTCTCTTTCTTTTTTAATAAATATATGTATTATTTGGAAACATTAAGATCTCAGTATGTTTTTTAAAGAATGAATGAGTGCACTCTTTCATGAGCCAATAGTCTTCTTATTTTTTTTAAGTTTATAATAGTCTTTATTATCCATGAGTGAGTGAGATCATGTGCTGTTTTTCCTTCATTGACTGGCTTATTTCACTTAGCATAATGCTCTCCAGTTCCATCCATGCCATTGCAAATGGTAAGAGTTCCTTCTTTTTTACAGCAGCATAGTATTCCATCATGTAGATGTACCACAGTTTTCTAATCCATTCATCTACTAATGGACACTTGGACTGTTTCCAGATCTTAGCTATGTTGAATTGTGCTGCTATGAACATATGGGTGCATATATCCTTTCTGATTGGTGTTTCTGGTTTCTTGAGATATATTCCTAGAAGTGAGACCATAGCATCAAATGGGAGTTCCATTTTTAGTTCTTTGAGGAAGGTCCAGACTGTCTTCCATCGTGGCTGCACCAGTCTGCATTCCCACCAGCAGTGCACGAGTGTTCCTTTTTCTCCACATCCTCTCCAGCACTTGTCGTTTGTTGATTTGTTGAAGATAGCCAGTCTGACAGGTGTGAGATGGTACCTCATTGTTATTTTGATTTGCATCTCTCTGATGATTAGTTACTTTAATTATCAGGTTAGCAGATTGCCTTCAGCCATTTTGCCAACAGCAGGGTAATATAATGCAGATTTTCAGCCCTGCTGTTTATCAAAGTTCATTAGCCCTGTATAAAAATATATATATGTATATATATATGTGTGTGTGTGTGTGTGTGTGTGTGTGTGTGTGTATATATATATATATATATATATATATATATATATATATATATATTTTACAGGCCCAGTGCACAAAAATTTGTGCACTCAGGGGAGAGGGGGTCCCTCAGCCCAGCCTGTGCCCTCTCGCAGTCTGGGACCCCTCAGGGGATGACCACCTGCTGGCTTAGGCCTGCTCCCCGGGGAATTGGGCCGAAGATGGCAATCAGACATTCCTCTGACAGCCTGGCAGCCCTCGGGAGATGTCCACTTGCCAGCGGGGAGAAGACCTAAGCTGCAGTCAGACATCCTTAGCACTGCTGACGAGTCTGGAGAGCCTCCCTCCACCACTGCTGTAATGGCAGCCATCAGCCTGGCTTGTGGCTGAGCAGAGCTCCTCCCATGTGAGAGCGACCTGACTACCAGAGGGCAGCACCTGCATTGAGCGTCTGCCCCCTGGTGGTCAGTGTGTGTCATAGTGACCAGTCATTCTCAGTCTTTCTGCTGTTAGGGTCAGTTTGCATATTACTCTTTTACTATATAGGATAGAAGCCTGGTGCATGGGACGGGGCCGGCTGGTTTTCCCTGAAGTGTGTTCTAGATCAGGGTGGGGTCCCCACTGTGGTTCCTGGCCAGCCTGGGTGAGGGGCTGATGGCTGTTTGCAGCTGGTCACACACTCTTCAGAGTAGGGGTCCCCACTGGGGTTCCTGACCAGTCTGGGTGAGGGGCTAAGGGCCGTTTTCAGGATGGCAGGCGACTGAAGCTCCCAGCCTCTTTTTTTTATTTTTTATTCTGGGATTTATTTACCTTCTATTGCTGTCACTGGAGCTGAGAGCCGGCTGCAGCTTGAGGCTATGGCTGGCTGAAAGCAGGTATCTGGGTTTGTTTAGCTTCTATAATTGCAACATTGTTGCATCTGGAGCTCAGAGCAGGGCTGCCGCAGGTGGGGAAACTTGGCTTCCTCCATCACTGGAGCAACCAAGCCTCATGTTCACTTCAGCTGCGTGGCTTCCGGCAGGCATCTTGATTGGGAGTTAATTTGCATATCTCGCTGATTAGCCAATGGGAAGGGTAGTGAAGTTATGGTTAATTCCCATGTTTATCTATTATTAGATAGTATATATATATACATATATATATATATATATATATATATATATATATATATACACACACACACACACACATACATCTATACACACACACACACACACACACACATACACACAGACACATACTACTGTTGGTCTTTATCTCCAGCACTTAACTCTGAGGTTTGACAGTGTGATCAGTGCTTCTTTGTGTCTAGATGTCTTGTTGTTCATCAGTTAATGTTGTTCATTATATTCCACAAATGAGTGAGAATGTGATATTTATCATTCTCTGAGTGGCTTAATTTGCTTAGTGTAATGCTCTCCAAGTCCATCCATGCTCTTTCAAATTATAAGAGTTCATTCTTTGTTACAGCAGTAGAGTATTCCATTGTATAGATGTATCACAGTTTATTCATCCGTGCATCTGCTAATGGGCACTGAGACAGTTTCCAAATCTTAGCTATTGTAAATTGGGCTGGTATGAACATACAGTTGCATATATCTTTCCTGATTGGTCTATCTCACTTCTTGGGATATATATGCCTAGAAGAGAGAATACTGGGTCAAATGGGAGCTCCATTTTTAATTTTTTGAGAAAACTCTACACGGTTTTCCACAGTGCTTGCATCAGTCTGCATTCCCACCAGCAGTGCACATGGATTCTTTTTTGTGTGGCTGTTTTCTTGGATCCAGGGCCTTAGGTATTACAGACTTTTGATCCCCAATACTAATTAGGCATAATGCAGTTCGAATAAGAGCACACATAGTTCAAGATGACAAGGTTACTTGTTTTCCTTGAGCCTGAGTTCAGAGAGTACCTTTTGATATTTTTATTATTTTTTTAATATTATATTTTATTATTATATCTGTCTTTGTTGTTTATTGTTATTGCATTAAGCATGCCTTTATTTTAAAGTCTATTTTGTCTGATGTGGGTATTGTTGCTTTTTCTCTGCATCCTCACCAGCACTTGTGGTTTGTTGATTTTTTTCTGACAGCTATTCTGACAGGTGTGGATTGGTAACTCATTGTCGTTTTGATTTGCATCTCTTGGACTGTTCTCTTGGACTGTTTGAGCATTTTTTTGTATGTCTCTTGGCCTTTTGTAGTTCCCCTTTTGAAAAGTGTTAATTTAGGTCCTTTGTTTTGATTGGATTGTTTATCTTCCTATTGTTAATTTGTGTGAGTTCCCTGAAATTTGTGTGAGTGGATATTCAACACTTATCTGAGATACTTGGGAAATATGTTCTCCTATGCTGTGGGCTTTCTTATTGTTTTGTTCAGGATTTTGTTTGCTGTGCAAAAGATTTTTATTTTGATGTAGTCAATTTGTTTATTTTCCCCTTTGTGTGCATTGCCTTTGAAGCTGTATCGGTAAAGATATTGCGGAGACGTATCTGATATTTTGCTACATATGCAATCTTGTAAGATTTTTTATAGATTCTCATCTGATGTTTAAGTCCTTTATCCACTTTGAGTTTATTTTTGTGAATGGTGTAAGTTGGTGGTCCAGTTTCATTATTCTGCATGTATCTTTCTAATTTTCCTAACATTTATTGAAGAGAATATCTTGACTCCATTGTATGGTCTTGCCTCCTTTGTAAATTAATAATAGAGCATAATGACTTGGGTCCACTTCGGGGTACTCTGTTCTGTTTCAGTGGAGTATATGTCTTTTCTAGTGGCAGTAGCAGGCAGTTTTGAGAATGGTGGCTTTATATTATAGCTTAATATCTGGTATTGTGTGCCTGCCAACTTTTTTCTTCTTCCTCAGATTGCTCAGGCTATTTTTACTCCATTTCAATTTTTGGAGGATTTTTTTCTGTGTCTGTGATATATTCTGTTGGTATATTAATGGAGATTACAATTAATCTGTAGATTGCTTTCGGGAGTATGGACATGTTAATGATGTTAATTCTACCAACCCATCAACATGGTATATTAGTCCATTGGTTGATATCTTTATCTCCATTTCAATGGCCTGTAGTTTTCCAAGTGCAGTTCTTTTACTTTCTTTATGAGTCAATAAAAATGTACAGTTTTTAATTATAAACCTTGTGTTCTATCAAAATTACTTCACGCGTGAATTTTAGGACACCCTTTACTTAGGCGACTCCGGTGAAAGGGCCATTTGACCCACAAAGGGGTCGCAACCCACGGGTTGAGAACCGCTATTCTAAAATGTCAATTAAATCTAATGGATCCAGTGTGTCCTTTAGAGGCTCTGCATCCTTGTTATTTTTTCATATGGAAGATCTATCCAGAGAAGTCAGAGGGGTGATAAAAGTCCCTTACTGTGACTGTCCTGTTGTCACACTCTCTGTAAAAGTCTTCTAGAATTTTTGTTAGTTTTGATTTTTTGTTTGTTTGTTTGAGATATATATATTGAGGTGCTCCTCTGTTGGGTGAATATATGTTTACTAGGGTTATATTGTCTTGTTGGTTGGTCCCTTTAGTATCATGCAGTGACCTTTCTGTCTCTTGTGATGGCCTTTATTTTAAAGTCTATTTTGTCTGATACCCATATTGTTACTTCAGCCTTGTTTATTTTTTTCATTTCCATTTGCATGGAAATGTTTCCCATTCCTTCACTCTCATCCTGTGTGTGTCTTTTGTTTTGAGGTGGTGTTCCTGTAGAAAGCATATACTTGCATCATGTTTTTGTATCCATTTTGCTCCAATACACCTTTAGATTGGAGCATTGACCTATTTACATTTAGGGTTATTATTGATAGGTATTTATTTCTTTCCATTTCATTTCTGTGTGGCTAACTTTCTGACTCTGTTTCTCCTTCTCATTACAGCAATCTCTTTAGCATTTCTTGTAAAGCTGGCTTGGATATGATGTACTCCTTCAGCCTTTTTCTGTCTAGGAAGCTCTGTATTTGACCGTCTATTTTGATTGAAAGAATTGCTGGATATAGTAATCTTGGCCTCAGATCCTTACTTTCCATTAACTTGAGTACTTCATGCCATCTTCTTCTGGCCTGTAGAGTTTCTGATGAGAGATCAGGAGTCAGCCTTATGGGAACTCCTTCATAGCTAACAGTTTTGTCTTGCTGCCTTGAAGATTCTGTCTCTGTCTTTAATTTTTGGCATTTTAATTATGATGTGTCTGGGCATGGGTTTGTTTGGGTACTTCTTCTTTGGGGTTCTCTTTGGCTCTTGATCTTGTGTAGGGTTTTCCTTTATCAGGTTAGGTAAGTGTTCTGCGATTGTTTCTTCAAAGACCTCTATGCCTTTCTCTCCTCCTGCCTCTTTTGTCACTCTCGCTATTATAATACTGTTAGGTAAGTGGTCCTCCTGTTTGTTTGGGTTTTTTTTTTTAAATCTTATTTTTTCTGTCTTTTTTTTATTGGGTGATATTTTTAACTTTGTTCCAATTCAGTGATTGATCCTCAGCTTTCCCTAATATCTGCCTATTCCTTCCAATGTGTTCTTTGTGTTATGTCATTTTATATCTAGGACTGTTCTTTTCATAGTCACTATATCTTTTTTCATGCTCTTGAGCTCTTTTACCCTCATAACTCTGAAGTCAGATTCAGATAAATGTCTGCTCTGTGCTTCATCTATCTCTATATCTGAAGAATTCTCTAGTTCTGTTATTGGGGGTTGTTTCTTTGTTTCCTCTTTCTGGCTTTCTGTCTGGGTTTGTGGTGAGGAGCTAGGTGGATCCTATATGCCTCTCAGTCTCTAGTGCAGGACATTGTTAAAGTATGTTTCTGACTAATTCGGTCAGGCAAAGACTCAAAGCCTCCAGAGATCTCCTCTCTCTATAGACTGGTAGGATTCCAACTTCACTTGCCTCCAAGGCAATGGTCATCAGCTGTGACAAGAGTTTGTTTCAACAAGGTGGGGCAGTTGCCTCTGCCTGGAGGTTAATTGTTATTTATAATCTCTTAACTGCCCTCAGGGCACGGTGTTTACCAGTAGTGTGTGTTAATTGTGTCCCCTCCAGGAAAAGCAAATGTCTGCATGGGAGAGATTTTCTCTGCTGCATGAGGAAATGACTTCTCCCAGGAACTTGAAGTGTTTGTCTTCTGAGCTGGTAACCTTGACTCCCAGTTCTGGCTTTTTCCCTCACAGCTCCAGTCCGCTTCACCCTCCCTTTGCCAGGGCACAAGGTGTGTGGCTCCACAGGGAAGTTTGTGCGTTGGCCCTTTAAGAGGATGCCTGAATTTCCAGTTGTCTCTCCCTGGCAGACAGTGCCCTGCTGCTATTCACATCCACAGGTTATATGGGTACCCTCCTCAGTTCTGGTGCTCTCTGCTAGGAGGCCCAGCTTGGGGATTAGACCCAGAGTTTTCAGTGGCAGTCCTCCACAGCTGAGATATCTCTCCGAGACTTCAGTTGCTGTCTGTGGGTGTCAGGCCCGCCCCCTTCCAGCCTCCTCTTCTCCTACCAGTGTCTAAGTGGCCTCCACCTTCGGTCCTCGGGTGTCACGGTTCTCTCCTGTGAGTTTTCCATTGATTATTCAGGAAGTTGTTCCGTATTTTAGTTGGAATATCAGTTTGTTCCTGGGAGCATGTCCCTGCAGCATACACTTATTCTTCCACCATTCTTTTAAAAATATTTTTATTTATCTCAGAGAGAAACGGAGAGCGAGTGAGAGTGAGAAACATCAGTGATGAGAGAGATTCATTGATCAGCTCCCTCCTGCAAGCCCCAGACTGGTGATTTATTCCACTCCCAGGTAAGTGCCCTTGACCTGAATCAAATCTGGGCCCTTCGGTCTGAAGGCCAGTGATCTGTCCACTGTTCCAAATTCGCTAGGGTTCTGCCACCTTTTTCAATCTTCTTCAGAATCCCTCTGCATTGTAAAGTCCCTGCTAACATTCTTGTCCAATACACTCCTTTTCATGTGGTTTCAGGATGGAGTTGTGCATGAAGGCCCTAATGTCCTGTGAGTGCACATTCTGATCAATAGCACCATCAGGAAATGTGCATTGAGGCATGCTTAGTAGGCATATAGTAACATAAACCTGCCATGTCTCTTACTGTTTCTGTCTCTGTTTGGATCATGATGGATCCCAACTAAGGCTCTTGTTTCAAGTAGGGGTTGGCAGGATATACTCTTCATTTCAACACGTGTTCTTCTGAGAAACTTTGGTAATGGTGCCCTACTCTAAAATGTATTAGGCCATTCAATTATAAGGCCAGATCTTTTTATAAGGACAAGGCATTTATTTTTATTGAATGATAATTCTAAGAAACACATCTAATCTAATAAAAGATAAACATGGTAATTGGTGTACGACCGCTACACTTCCCATTGGCTAATCAGGGCAATATGCAAATTAACTGTCAGCCAAGATGGCGGCCGGCAGCCAGGCAGCTTGAACCTAAAATGAGGCTTGCTTGCTTCAGTGACGGAGGACTCCAACGTTCCCTGCCGGCTACTGCAGGCCTCTGAGCCTGCAGTTTCAAACATTGTAACAAATATAGACGCTAAACAAAACCTCAGCCAGCTGGGATCTCAGAGCTGGGGTTGATAAAGAGTTTTGAGAACTAAAACAAACCAGATACCTGCTTTCAGGAGCGGAGGCCTAAGAGCTGGAGCCTCAGAGCTAAAGCTGGCCCAGAATTAAAAAAAGAAAAAGAAAAAAGGAGCAGTTGGGAGCTTCAGTCCCAGCCTGAAAACAGCCCTCAGCCCCTCACCCAGACTGGCCAGGCACCCCAGTGGGGACCCCCACCCTGAAGGGTGTGTGACCAGCTGCAAACATCCCCTCATCCAGGCTGGCCAGGCACCCCAGTGGAGACCCCCACCCTGATCCAGAACACTCTTCAGGGCAAACCAGCCAGCCCCACCCATGAACCTGTTCTCTATTCTATATAGTAAAAGGATAATATGCCTCCCAGCACCAGGATCAGCGGAGCCAAGGGGCCTCCCTGCACCAGGATCAGCGTGACAGGGGGCAGCGCCCAAACCCCCTGATTGCCCTTCTCTGTGGGTGATAGAGGGCGGCGCCCCAACCCCCCACCATGGGCCCTGCTCTGTGTGTGATGGGGTAGAGTCATAACCTCCCCATCGGCCCTGCCCTGAGTGTGACAGTGGTGGCGCCCCAACCCCCCTGATCGGCCCTGCTCTGTGGGTGATAGAGAGTGGCGCCCCAATCCCCTGATCCGCCCTGCTCTGTGTGTGACGGGGTGTTGTGCCAACTCCCCTATCGGCCCTACTCTTTTAGTGACAGGGTGATGCTCCCCAACCCCCTGATGGGCCCTGCTCTGTGCGTGACAGGTGGGGGGGGTGAGTTCCCCAACCCCCTGATCGGCCCTGCTCTGTGCGTGACAGGGGGCAGTGCCCCAACCCTCTGATCGGCCCTGCTCTGTGCGTGACAAGGGTTGGTGCCACCACCTCCCCATCGACCCTGCCTTGAGTGTGACAGGGGACGGTGCCCCAACCCCCCAATTGGCCCTACTCTGAGCATGACTGAGGGTGGCATCGCAACCTCCCAATCCGCCCTGCTCTGTGCATGACAGGGGGTGGTGCCCCAAATCCCAGTGGGCCCTGCTCTGAGCCCAACCAGGGGCTGCACCGAGAGATTGGGCCTGCCTTCTGCCACCCGGGAGCAGGCCTAAGCCAGCAGGTCGTTATCTCCCAAGGGGTCCCAGACTGCGAGAGGGCACAGGCCAGGCTGAGGGACCCCCCCCCCCCACCTGAGTGCACAAATTTTTGTGCACCGGGCCTCTAATAAATATATAAAGATATACTTTGTGCTTCCAACAATCATATACGTATTGAGGAAATGTGGAGACCAAATAACTACAACTGAATCAATAGGATGCAATTACTGTAGTTCCTCGCATTACATTGTTGACACGTTCCTGAAGTGGGATGTAATGCAATATTCGCGTAAGTCAGAACCCACCTACATAAGCACGTATGTCACTCACATGGAGTACACATACACAGCAGTAATGGCGTGAAACAGTAAAAAAAAAAAAAAAAAAAAAAAAAAATTAAAAGAAAGATAACAATTCCTGACCTTTACTTGTGGTAAATGAATAATAATAATAATAAAAAAAACCATGAAGCATATATGTACATACGTAGAAATGATCAAACTTTTTTAAAAAATAAATAAATGGGGTATGGAGACGTATCCAGAAAACTTTGTACTTTGAGTCCAACATAACCCAAGGAATGTCTACATTATCTCAACAGGCTGAAAAGTGACCAATGTGGATTCAGATAGTCTGTTTTTAATGAAAACAAGGTTGGGAAGGCACACTTCAAAGAGTCAGGCATTGCAAGTTCCAAATTAGAGCGTGCACATCGTTGTGAAGAAGTAAGGTAAAAGTGACTTATTCATATTAGTAAAGAGATGTTTTAAAATCTAACACTGAGACCCTCACTATAATTTATGTTGGAAAATTGGAAGTATTGATAGCATCAGTGTAGTTAAGAAGAATATGCCTCTGCACTTGAATATAGACAAGCAGCCTTCCCATTTCAATTTTGGATGAGCTAGTGAGCAAAGAAAATTAGTGAAAGGCTCATTTAGTGGCATTAGTGGAAAGAATTAGCACTGAAACATAGTACTGTTTGTGGGAGATGTAATATTTCTCATATTTTGAAGGAGATTAGTGCCCTTCCTATAAGCCATTAAATAATACCACTAAAGAGCAGTAAAATCTATATGGCCATCATTACCAAAATTCAGGTTATACCTTTAAATTATTCAGCATTAGAAGAGAACCATGCTAAATCGGTGATAAATAATAAAATGACTAGAGGCCCGGTGAACGAAATTCAAGTGCTGGTGGCGTCCCACAGCCTGGCCTGCGCCCTCACGCAATCTGGGACCCCTTGGGAGATGTGGGACTGCCAGATTAGGTCTGACACCTCCTGAGGGATGTAGCAGTGCACGAAACGGCAGGCAGCCGGGCAGGAGCCCAAGCTGGAGCCAGGTGCTGTGTTCCCGCTCATCCAGGCCCCACTCCACCTGCCACCACTGCTTCGTAGCCTTGTCACATAGGCAGCAGAGGCTCTTGCTGTCACAGCTGCACTTTCCAGCCTTTAGCCCGGCTTCTGGCTGAGTGATGCTCTTGCTGTGGGAGAGCCTTGACCACCTGGGGGAAGCTCCTGTGTTGAGCGTCTGCGTCCTGGTGGTCGGTGTGCATCGTACCAACCACTCATAATGTCGCTTATGCTTATATATATATATATATATATATATATATATATATATATATATATATATACTAGAGGCCCGGTGCACAAAAATTTGTGCACTCGGGTGGGTCCCTCAGCCCGCCCTGTGCCCTCTCGCAATCTGGGGCCCCTTGAGGGCCCCTTCCCCTGGCTGCTGGCACCAGTTTTCTTCCGGCGCCTGGAACCCAGGCCTTCCCTCTTCGCCAGGAGGGGCGTGCACAGTGGGCTAGGGACTTAGCTCTTTTAAAAATACTTCTGAATGTTTGGTAAATAACCCTGTAGGAATCTCCTTTCTGAAACATGTTGGTTGTTAAGGGCTGATTTGGGTAATCAACAAAATGTATGTTAGAATCCTAATCTCCAGAACCTCAGAATGTACCTGTGTATAGAGATAAGATCTTTAAAGAGGGGATTAGATTAAATTGAGGCAGTTCTAGTGGGACCCTTAGCCCATCTCACTGAAGTCCTTATAAGAAGAGGAATGTTGGGGCCCTGCCTCAGTAGGTCCGGGGGTTCCCAAAGGTGTGGATGGAGTCGGCGACGAAGGAATGACACAGAGGCAGCATTCAGGTGATCATCATGTCCAGGTTCTCTTTTTATTGTCCTGTTACATCTATATTTATACTATTTGATCCTAAAAGCATGCCTCTATAAGCTTTTTTTTGCCAAGGAGAGCATGGGGTCTGTTTATTGGGGGGTCAGTCAAAGGGGGAGCTGGCTAGGGTGGGGTAGGGCAGCTACTTGTCTGGCCCCCAGAAACCCAACTTGTGTCCAAAGCCTCGACCACTTTGAAGCCAAAGTCTTCCTCCACCTTTATCTGCATGGGGGCCAGCTCCAGAGACAGCGGGACTCACGCCTGGCCCCCTTCCGGTGGCACTCGCCGCCTCTTCCAACCCCTGGGCCCCTCGCCAGGGGCCAGGCTGCTGGCTTCTGCAGGCACTGGCGTCCTCCTGGGCGGGGACAGCCCCTCTTTCTCTGGAGGCTGGTTCTCAGTGTTGCCTGGGGTGGGGGCATCTGTGCCCTGGCTGCCCTCATCCTCCAGTAAGATGGTGAACTGGCTGGCCCAGTAGTTGTCACCGTAGGAGTCCAGCACCTTCATGAGGAACCTCCTCTCCTGCTGGAGTCTCCATGTTATCCTCTATATCTGATGGAGCCTGTTCAGGACCCACTCCTTCGCCTGCTCAATCTCCCTGCAGCGCCTGGTACTTCCTGCGATTAAGTTCCCTTTGGCGCCGCTGTTGCCAGCCTCAGGCTGCCTCCTCCTCTTCCTCTAGCTCCTGGAGGCTGCAGTTGCCCAGACCCCCAGACAGGAACTCCACTTCGGTCTCAAGCTCGCTCTCCAGGATGTGACCACCTTCAGCGGAGGCAGCGCCAGCTCCCAGCCAGGAGGTGCTGAGAACTCCTCAAAGCCCACGGCTGCCATGGACCCCTCTCTCTGCCCCAGCTCCATTTCTCCCTGGCTCCAGGCGCAGAACTTCCAACCTTGCAAGCCTCTAGTTTAAAGTGGCTTGCAAAACTACAGCCCATTGGATTTCACAGCCAGGCACCCAGGCCCGGCTGCTAAGCCTCCTGTGAGTTGTAGTTCTCTATTTCCAGCTTGCCTCCCTGCCCCACCCCCACCCCAGTCCCAACTGAAAGGCCCTGCTGGCTGGACTAACCCTGTGGCCAGGCATCTGAGTCACCTCGGGTCTTTATTCCTGCCCCGACACCACGCCATCTGGCCATGGAGACTCTCCTCTTGGGAGGCCCCTGGGTCTCCTTCTGGGTCTCCTTCTCGGGCCTGGCTGCATCGCCCCCGAACCGGATGGCGTGCCCCAGCTGCTACACAGCCCCGGGCCCTGGGTCTCCTCAGCCTGGGCACCGGATCGTGTTCCCCAGCTGCAACGCAGCTCTGGGTCCTGGGTCTCCTCAGCCTGGGCACTGGATTTCTGACCCAGCAGCGATGCAGCCCCAGCACCTGGGTCGCCTTCTGGGTCTCTTGCTGGGGCCTGGCTGCTTCGCCCCTGGGGTCCAAATGGTGTCCCCAGGCAGCTATGCAGCCTGGCCTCTGGCCCCGCCTCTGGGTGTTCTCCCATCACTGGTGATCAGTGATCTGAGAAGCCACGCTGGGCAGGGAAGAGGCAGACATCTGCCTCTTCCCTGCCCCACCCAGTTTCTCCGATTACTGGCCCAGGGCCAGCAAAGGTGGCCAGGTCCTCCTATCACAGAAGCCAGCAAAGGCAGCCTGGCTTCTCTGAGCAAAAGCAGCTTGGTTCTCTGGCTCTTGGCTGCCACTGGGTTTCCAATTGCAGTCAGGGCAGGCGGCTTCTTCCCTCCTTCCCCTTTCGCCTCCTAGCATTGCACCTATGTATGCAAATTAACTGCCATCTTTGTTGGCAGTTAACCTCCAACTTGGCTGGCAGTTAATTTGCATATCGCCCTGATTAGCCAATGGGAAGGGTAGCGGTCGTACGCCAATTACCATATTTCTCTTTTATTAGATAGGATAGATATGTGCGACCAATTTGGCATGTCCTGCCCAATAGAATATTACCATTCACGGATGATATCTTGCCACTATTAGAATACCAGTGGCCAGGTGCATGGATTCGTGCATGTTGAAAGGAAATTAATTAGAAGAAATACCATAATACTGCTATTTGCCCTTTCTCTATAATAGCAGTGTCAATCAAATGCAGATTGACAATGACAAATTGAAACACACTCATGCAATTGGCGCCAGTAAGAGCTTCATATGTATCACACATGCACGAGTCAACTTAGCCATATATATATGGAATAAACTTGCTTAATTAGACCTGCAATCAGATTTAGCTAAACTTTTTTCAAGCCATTGAATCACCTTAACTTCTCCTCCAGGTAATTGTCAGCAACACAGCAGTAAATATCAACACAAAGCACATTATTATTGTAGTTCATGTGGGGAGACCAACGGCTAAAATATTTAACTGAAGCAATGTTTGACTTTATTCTGCACAGTGAGAAAACCTGAAGTCATTTTCAAGTTCCACCATTTCTTCCTTCTTTTCAGTCAGGTCAAGTTTCTAAGCTTGCAAAATCTCGGTTTTCAGGCTAATAATAGGATACCTCTGAGTCTACCAACTATCTACACCAGAGCTTTGAGTAAGTGGCAGGGCTTCGCAGGGTGACGCCCACTGCCCCATCTGTGATTAGAGGAGGCTTTTGTGGAGCCCACCCAGAAACAGCAGGCTGGGCCTGGCTAGGTGCCTTCTGTACCACATGCTCACATGACCAGCGCCTGTGCATGAGCCCAGTGTGCACCCACTCAGCACACCAGGGCCTGGTTGCATGCACCAGTGAGCAAGCACCTTGCCTGGACTCAGCAGGCTCTGCACCACCTGCTCCTTCACAGCACCAGTCTCAGAGCCAGGGGGCATCCAGAGTCAGGCTGTGTTGGGAGACTGAGGGGCTCCTGGGGGCAGCGCGCTTCCTCTCAGTTCCACTAGGGGGCCTTCAGCTGCAGGGCGCCTGAGGATTCACAGGGCTCCCCAGGGCCTTTGCACCAGGAAGGACAGGGCAAGCAGGATGATCCAGGAGGCTTTTAGCTTCACCTCGGTGCAGGAAAGTGGTGATACCCAGGACACAAGGGCACAGGAGGTTCAGAGGGCAGCTTTGGGGCTGGAGTGGGAGGACTTCATGCAGGTGGGGGAGGCTGAGACCCTGGAGCGGAGGTTGGACACAGGCCAGGATGTTGGGCTTGATCTTCAGTGCAGGAAAGAGGAGGACTGGGTGTCTGAAGAGCAGTGTGTGCAGGGAGAGGAGAGTGAGGTGCAGCAGGGAACCCAGAGTGAGGAGCAAGGGGAAGACAAGGAGGGCCTGGGGGAGGTGTTCCAGGCACAGGCTCAGTTTATCCTGTGGACAGAGGGCCTTCTGCAGGTGGTGCCATGGCAGGCCAAGTGGGCAGGTGAGGAGGTTTTCCCAGATCTGCAGGTGGGGAGGCAGGAGAAGGTGGTGAGTGAAGAGCTGAGGCTGGAGGCACAGGATCCAGGTGACCCGCAAGGGAGTGACCACCAGGAGGAGGGGTGGATGGAGGAGCAATTAATTGCAGTAGAGCAGTTTTTCCTGCAGGGGGAGTGGAGGGCACCATGAAGGGAGTGGAACAGGTGGGAGAGGTGGAGCCTCAGTCCAAGGCCAAAGCAAAGCCAGAAGAAGAGCAGCCAGTGCAGCAGGAGCAGGCCCAGTCAGGGCCCAGGGCCAAGTTCACCTGGTCCCCTCTGGAGGTGCTCCAGTTTCTCCAATTGGAGATGGAGCCCATGAACGAGCAAGCCAGCAGGGCCTTCTCTCGGCTCAGGTGCAGGACTCGGCAGAGGCTCAAGCCCTATTTCGAACAGAGAAGCCTCAATATAAGGCGCATCCCTGGGTTCTGGCTCACAGCTGTATCCTTGAGGGTAGAGGAGCAGGATCACAAGGAGCATGGGACAGTGCAGGAGAACGTTGTAAGCGGGGATGGTTCCCATAGAAAAGAACATTGAGGACAATCTAGGGGCAGTGCATCCCGGTCTGGCCCAGGATCCTGGAGACACCCTCTGTCTTGTACAGGCACCATAGAAGCATTACCAGGGTGTCCAGGGGCAGAGCTCCAACGCAGAGGCACCATACACCAGAGGCTGATGCCCACAGACAGGGCTGTGTTGCACGGGCTGTTCTGGGACTAACACTGCCCTACAGGCCATCTGTATGTCCAGTTCCTCAGTCAGAAGCATGAATGTGTGATGTGTAACCTGTCAAACCCTCAGCACAACACAGTCTGGTGGGCATCAGGGTCTGTCAGGAAACAGAGTGGTGCTGTGCCCCTTTCTGCCCTTGATGGAGAAGGAGTGGCCTTAAGGGAAGGAGAGGCTAGGCCAGGCTGCTCTTTCTAGCTGGTCCATGCCCAGCTCCCAAGGTGCAGGTTGCTTGACCCACAGCAGTTTGTCAACCACCCAGAGTTGTCGGCAATGATCAGGGTCCAAGGTGAAAACATCCTTGGTCACATGATCAATTTGAAGGTCAGTCTACCTGCTCCAGGGAGTGGTGGAGGGCAGGTGGGTAAGTGGCCTGTCCCTGAAAACAGCTACAGGCTGGAGCCCTGGGCAGCGATTTCACTCCCTGGATCCACTTTCCTTCTGCAGGTGAGGGAAGTCAGGCATCCCTGGGGTTGGTGCACCATTAGCCTGTACTTCTGCAGCAACCCCTACTTCCGCAACCATGTGATTGTGAAGAAGTATCTCATCACTCTCACAAGTAACAGGAGGCTCCCTGTATGGGCTGCAGCTGGTGGTGGGCAGGGATGGAAGGCCATGTGCCCAGCTTCACATACCCCTCTCCTACAGGATACAGGTTGTCCAGTGCCACTCCGATTCAGTGGTACCAGCATTGTGAATGAGAAGCCTACAGCCACAGGCTCCAGGACAACAGCGCCAGCTTCTTCTACTGGTTCTCTGACAACAGCGTGGCAGGATCTGGCAGGATTGCTGAGGTTGGATCACTGGCCATGCCAGCATACAGCTTCCTGTGTCCACCTGCTGCTTGCAATTCTATTCAGGTCCCTATGGTCTCCTGTTTGCCCTACCAGATCATCAGCAAGGACCTGTGGCTCAATCCCCTGGAGAACTATGAGAGGAAGATGGTCCCCAGAGTGGACAGGGCGGGTGAGGAGGGGCTGCCTGGGCTCTCCCCTGGTGTGCTGCCAGGTTCCTGGGCCATTACTTTTCTCTCACAGGGACACCTGGATGCTGGGAAGGATACAGCCTGTGACCCCCGGACCTCAGGGTGTGTGCCTGAGACAGGAACTACCAGCACAACAAGTGCAGTGCAATTCCAGATCAGGCAGGGGGGCTTAGGCAGGGGGAGAGAGTGTGCATGTCCATTGTCACTCAGAGTCAAAGCAGATTACCTCAGCCCCTCCTCTGAACTCTCCCTCTAGGCCACCCACAGCACCTTCAGGCCTTTCCACCTGCCCCTCAACAGGGGCTGCCATAACATGTTCTTCCTATACTCCTTTCCACAGGTGTCTGTGAATCTTCCTCATGCTGAGGCCTAGGCTGCTGCGCTGCCACACCACATTGCCCTGTTGCTGCTCACCACCATCTCCTATTTCCCCAAGGTCTCCTCTTCCTCCTGGGGCCAGTGGGATCGGCCTGCTCCTTATCAGTATCTTAGGGGGCAAAGTGTGGGCCACAGAGCTGGAGGAATCCTTGTTTTGCAGCCTTGTCAGAGGTTCTTCAATCCTTTTATCCATTTAGGTTTTCCAAGGAGAATACCTCATTTGTTTACCCTCCCTAACCTGAAAACAGGGCAGCATGCCATGACGAAATAACACACTGCTTCATTTTGTATACAGTTCACTTCATAGACTTTATGCACATATGGTCATAGACACCCTGGGAAATTTAGGGCCATGAATATAACTCACCATCCAAACAGATTGCTTTTATGTGTTTGTCATAAAATCAGACAAGAAATCCCATTTGCAGAACACTTTCTTCTGAAAATTTTTTGTAATGTTAGTGTTTAAGTTTTTACAAAAAGTAATATATATGTCTCTTTCTTTTTTTCTACTGACCTCCCCCTGGCCTCCCCTATTCCTAGTCACTTGTTCTCGTCACCCACTCCCAGTGTCTTTCCTCTGTTGGTCTGTTGGTTGTGCTTATATTCTGAATATTTTAACAATACAATATGTAAAATTTAAACATTTAAGTGTATTGTAATTTAAATCAGCACTTATGAAACAACCTGGTATAATTCAAAACTTGCCTCCAATCCTGAAACTTCATAATGGTACCTACAATTCTTGATGCCTCCCCCAAACCTACCATTTCCTTTTAGTCACCTTAAATAACAGAAGCCACATTCTTTACAATAAAATTTTGTCGGTACCTTATCATTTTTAATTTCAGTCTCTAATTCTTCTGTCACAGGGGCTTCCCCCCTGGCTCCCCAAGTGCCCAATCAGGTGAGCTACTGTACTGCATGAATCACTCTCTCTTGTGTACATGGTGTATCCTGTGATCACCGCCAGCACCACACTCAGAACCTCTTACAGGAGTGTCCCATCAGCTGCTGGAGTAATTGCCGTGCCCCCATCATATCCATCTCTTATGTGGCTGTAATAATCATCACAGGGACTGGACCACCATAAGTCAGAGGGGGCCTTCGTGCTGGTGGTGCCCATTTTTTTACTGGGATGTTGATCTTCCTTTTGTTTAATTGGATGAGTGCAGTATGAATTTTGGAGAATAGGTCCTCATCGGATATAACATTGGCAAATATCTTCTCCCAGGCAGTGGACTTCCTTGTTTTGTTGTTGTTGTTGTTCTTGTATTTGTTGGCTTCTTCTTCTCTGCAAAAGTGTTTTAATTTGACTTCATCCCATTTGTTTCTTTTCTCCTCAGTTTCCAATGCCCTAGGAGCTGTATCAGTAAAGGTATTGCTGAGACAGATGCCTGCTATTTTGCTGCCTATGGATTCTTCTAAGATTTTCATGGTTACCCACTTATGTTTAAGTCTTTTATTCATTTCCAGTTTATACTTGTGTATGGTGTAAGTTGGTGGTCTAGATTAACTTTTTTGCATGTATGTATGCTATATGTCCAACACCAATTATTATTATGTTTTTATTTTGGCTTTGTAATATCTTCAATGAAACAAAATAAAATTTCCTCTGTTAATTGAGTCATGCTTTCTCTAAATCTGGCCTTTAAAAAAATCCCCTGGGGCACAATCCCATCCATTCTTTGATTTTTCCTTCCACTGATCCCAAACCTCAGCTGTAGTCTGCATCCTTTCAAAGGAAAAAAGCAGACACTGAGTCCTCAGAGCCGCCCACTGCACGCTCCTGCCCTTGGGAGGTGCAGCGCCCATCCCCATCTGGACCTTGGCTGCCAGGGAGAGTCAAAGCCTGAGAATCAAAGTGGCAGCATATCATTGCCTTCTCTGGCCTGTCTCCAGCAGCACAAAACCAGTCCTCCCAGCCAGTGCTCTGGGGACAGACCGTCAGGGCGATGTGGTGGCGCTGTCCCCTGGCAGCCGAGCATCCCAGGCTTCTCTTTGGGCAGGCCTGGGCCAGGGCCTTCGGGGATCTCTCTGTCCATGGTATAAAACCGAGTGAGATCAGACACAATGTTATCTATGATTGGCTTGGTAAGGTCTCCACTAAATACGTGCCACCATGGCTTCTCAGCCTTAGCCTCGGCGGGCACCTGGACCCCATAGACCTGCAGGGCCAGGTGGAGCACTGCCTCGGCTATGTGCTGAGCCTGGAACCGGACGCACTGGCCCCCCCGCCCCCCTCGTAGCTGTCCCGCAGCAGGGCCCAGCCAGTGATGGAGATGGGGGTCCGTTGCCAGCTGTAAGGATTCAGCCAGTTCTTGAGAGAAATCAGGTAGTGGAGCAGGTACCTGTGTGGGTACGGAAAGGAGACTTGGAAGCGCAGTACCCGCAGCACAAGGAGCTCGCACTGCACAATGCTGTCCCGGATCACCCAGAATCGGGAGTCCAGCTCCAAGGGCTCGCTGCCCAGGTGGAAGTACCTGTTGGACACGTTGATGATGTCGCGGGTTAGCAGGGGCTGTTCTTCCACTTTGCCAGCCACGTAAAGGGCAGACATGGCGACCAAGTAGGGGTCATAGGCTTCCACGTTGATCTCGCAGAAGAACTTACAGTAAATGGCACAGGCGGTTGCGAGGGGAACGGACTGCATCCCTAGCTTGACACCTGCCTCCATGATGAACCTTGTCACTTGTAAGTGCACCCTCGCCTGGGGTGTGGGCCACCCCTTGGTGCCCGGCGCCTCATCCTCCTCTCTGCAGCTGTCCAGGCTAAGTTCCTACATGGGACCCAGCCCAGAGGCCCCAGACCTTGTGGGAAGGGCAATAGTCTCTCTGCCTGTGATAGCCTAGTCTTAGCCCAGTGCACAGCCACCCTGCCTCGCCCAGCCCCGCCAGGCCCCACCCTGCCTCGCGGCCTCACCTGTCCCACCCCGCCTAGGCCTGATTGCCATCCAGGTTCCAACACCAATTATTGAAGACACTGTATGACTCCATTCTATGCTTTTGCCACCTTTGTCAAATATTAATTGAGTATAATGGTTAGGGTCGACTTCTATGTTCTCTGTTCTGTCCCATTGGTCTTTATGTCTGCTTTAGTGCCAGTAACAGGCAGTTCTGAGAATGGTGGCTTTGTAATATAGCTTGATATCTGGTATGGTTATCCCTCCAACTTTATTCTTCTTTGTCCAGATTGCGGTTAACTCTTTGGGGTCTTTTTTTAAATCCATAGGAATTTTTGGAAACTTTCTTCTAGGTCTGTGAGATACGCCATTGATATTTTAATGGGGAATACCTTAAAACTGTACATTGCTTTGGGTACTATGAACATTTTTAATGATGTTGATTGTACCAATCCATGAATATGGTATGTTCTTCTATTTGCTTTAGTCTTCCTCTATCACTTTTTTTCAATTTCCTGTAGTTTTCCAAGAACAGCTTTTTACCCCCTTAGTTAAGTTTATTCCTAGGTTCCTTAAATTTTTGTTGCACTGCTAAATGGCATTTTTGTTTGTTTGTTTCTATTTCTGAGTTCATTATCCGTGTATCAAAAAGCCATAGAATTCTGGGTGTTAATTTTGTACCCTGCTACATTGCCAAATTCATTTGTTAAATCTCCTAGTTTTTTTGATGGAGTCTTTAGGTATTTCTATGGACAATACCATGCCATCTGCGAATTATGACAGTTTTACTTCTTCTTTTCCACTTAGCATGCCTTGTTTGACTTCTTCTTGTCTGACTGCATTGCCTAGCACTACCAGTACTCTGTCGAACAGAAATGGTGAGAGTGGGCATCCCTGTCTTGTTCCTCTTCTTAGAGTAATTGTTTTTGCCTATTGAGTATGATGTCTGTAGGTTTGTCAAATAAGGCTTTTATTATGTTGAAGTATGATCCCTCTATGCCCTGTTTGCTTAGAGTTTTTCTCAAAATTGGGTGTTGGATTTTGTCAAATGCTTTTTCTGCATCACTTTATATGACTATGTGGATTTTTACTCTCAGTTTGTTTATGTGATGTATCATGTTTATTGATTTTCTGATATTGTACCATCCTTGCATCCTTGAGAAAAATCCTACTTGGCCATGGTGTATGATCTTTCTGATATACTGCTGGATCTGATTTGCTAAGATTTTGTTGAGGATTCTGGCATCTTTGTTCATGAGGGATATTGGCCTGTAAGTCTCTTTCATTGTGTTGTCTTTACCTGGTTTTGGTATTAGGGTGATACTGGCTCATAGAATGATCTTGAAAGTGTTCCTTCCTCTTGGATTCTTGTAGAAGTGTAAGCAGGATAGGTTTTAGGTCTTTGTTGAGATTTTGGTAAAACTCCCCTGTGAAGCTGTCTGACCCTGGCTTTTGTTTGCTGGTAGCTTTTTGATGACTGCTCTAATTTCTTCCATAGTTATTGGCCTTTTGAGATGTTTTGATTCTTCCTGATTGAGTTTTGGAATGTTGTATTTTTCTAGGAACATGTCGATTTCCTACGGGTTGTCTAGTTTGTTGGAGTTGAGTTGTCCATAGTATTTTTTAACAATCATTTATATTTCTGTGGGGGTCTGTTGTTATTTCGCCTCTATCATTTCTGATTTTGTTTATATGGGTCCTCTCTCTCTGCTTCTTGGTGAGCCTGGCTAGAGGTTTGTCAATCTTGTTTATCCTTTCAAAGAACCAGCTCTTGGTTTCATTGATATTCTGTATTTTTTTGGTCTCTATGTCATTTTTTTCTGATCTAATCTTTATTATCTCCTTCCTTCTGCTCACTCTGGGGTTTTCATGTTGCTCTCTTTCTAGTTCTTTGAGTTGTAGAGTTAGATGATTTACTACCATTTTTCTTGTTTTTTGAGATAGGCCTGTAGAGCTATACACTTCCCTCACAGGACTGCTTTCATTGTGTCCCATAGGTTTTTGATTGTTGTGTTTTCATTGTCATTAGTTTCCAGGATGTTTTTCATTTCTTCTTTGATCTCATTGGTAACCAATCAATATTGAATAACATGCTATTCAGCTTCCAGTGTTTGAGTATTTTGGATGGTTTTTATTGTAGTTTATTTCTAATATTATGCCATTGTGGTCTGAGAAGATGCTTTCAATCTTCTTGAATTTGGGTAGACTTTGTGACACAATACGTGGTCTACTTTTGAAAATGTCCTATGAGCACTTCAGAAGAACATATATTCCCTGGATTTGCGGTGAAATGTTCTGAAGATGTCAATTAAGTCCATCTGATCTAGTGAGTCATTTAGGATTGCTGGTTCTTTGCCAATTGTTTGTCTAGAGGATTTATCCAGTGATGTCAGTGGTGTATTAAAGTCCCTTACTATGATTGTATTGTTGTCGATCTCTCCCTTGATGTCTTCCAGGAGCTTTTTTTTATGTATTTGGGAACTCCTGCATTGGGTGGATATATGTTTATCAGGGTTATAGCCTCTTGTATTGATCCCTTTAGTATTATGAAGTGGCCTTCTTTATCTCTTGTTATGGCCTTCACTTTGAGGTCTATTTTGTCCGATATAAGTATTGCTACCACAGCTGTTTTTTTTTTTCTCTTTCATTTCCGTTTGCCTGAAAGATATTTTTCCATCCCTTCACTTTCAGTCTCTGTGAGTCCATTCTTCTGAGGAGGGTCTCTTGTAGACAGCACATATATGGGTCATTGTTTTTTATCCATTCAGCCACTTGATGTCTTCGATTGGAGCATTTAGTCCATGTACATTTAAAGTTATTATTGAAAGGTACTTGTTTGTAGGCATTTCTATTTTTTGTGCCTGTTTTCTTTCTTAGCTTTGTCTTTCTTCTTTTTTTCACCAGTCCTTTTAGCATTTTTAGCATTGCTGGCTTGGTGGTGATAAACTCCCTTAGCCTTTTTTTGTCTGTGAAGCTTCTTATTTCCCCTTCAATTCTGAATGATAGCCTTGCTGGATATAGTATTCTTGGATTCAGTCCTTTGCTTTGCATCACTTTGTTAATTTCCATCCATTCTTTTCTGGCCTGATGTGTTTCTGTTGAGAAATCATTTGATAATCTAATGGGAGATCACTTGTATGTAACTTTCAGTCTCTCTCTTGTAGCCTTTAAGATTCTCTCTATGTCCTGAACATTTGCCATGGTGATTATGATGAGTCTTGATGTGGGTCTTTTTGGGTTCACATTGTTTGGAACTCTGTGCTTGTGTGACTTTTTTCTTCCCCACCTGAGGGAAGTTTTCGGATATTATTTCTTCCAATAGGTTTTCTAACCCTCGTTCCTCTTTCTGTTGTTCAGGAACCCCTATTATTCGCATGTTGTTTCGTTTCATGTTGTTCCATTGTTCCCTTAGGCTCTCCTCCTGTCTTTGAATTTTTTTTCTCCAATTGCAGTTCAGTTTGGGTGTGTTTTGCCTCCCTGTCTTCTAAGTCGCTAATTCAGTCCTCTGCTTCTCCTAGTCTAGTATAGAAACTTTCAATGGTGTTTTTTATTAGAGCTATAACAGTCTTCATTTCTTCTTGGTTCTTCCATAATTTATTGATTTTTTTCATTCGTTTCTTTTTGATTCTTATATAAGTTGATGGTTTTTTTCTTCTGTTTCTTCTATGTTCTTGATAAGTTGTTTATTTTTTCCTCCATCTGGTTTATGGATTCTAGCACCCTTAATCTGAATTCTTTGTCTGTCAAGCTGCATGCCTCTGTTTCACTTAGCTGCTTTTCTGGTGAGTCCTCCTTTTCTTTCCTTTGGGGGTTTCTTTGTCTACCCATGTTTGATCTCACCGACATATCTAGATGTTGAGTCATTCAGGAGCTGCTCCTTGGGTGGCAGTGGCTCCTCGAGTTGTGGTTGCTCCTCAAGCAGTTGTGGTAGCAGCCGCTCCTCAGTTGGCAGCCGCTCCTCTGGTGGGTGCTGTTCACAGCTGTGGTGGTTCCTCTGCCTGGTGCGGGGAAGCTTCACACGCAGCTGCCGTTCCTCAGACGAACGATGTGCTGATCACGAGGTATCTGTTCTTTGGATGGGGGTGGGCTACACACGCAGCTGCTACTCCTTGAAGTGGGGCGGACTGCTCACATGGCTGCTGATCCTTCGATGGGGGCTGGATGCACGCTGCTGTTGTTCCTCTGATGTGGTGTGCTGCTTGTTGGGCTACTGCTCCTAGGACTTGGACAGGTTGATTGCAAGTCTTTTGCTCCTCAGACAGGAATGGGCTGCTTGCAAGGCTGCTGATCTTTGGACGGGCGTGAGCTGCACGCGTGGCTGCTCCTCCTCGGATGGGGATGCGCCACTCACCCGTCTGCTGCTCGTCAGACAGGTGCAGGCTGTTGTGGCTCTGCTCCTCGGACCAGTGCGTGCTGTGTAGGACTGCCGCTCCTCAGACGTGGGCGGTCTGCTCGTGTCGCTGCTGCTCCTTGGACAGGGTTGGGCTGCTGCTCCTCCAATGGGGCATGGCCACTCACAGAACTGTTGCTTTTCAATGGGGGTGGGCTGCCCATACAGCCTCTGTTCCTTGGATTGGGCAGAGTGCTCGTGTGGCTGCTGCTGCTTGGACGATTCCAAGATGCTTGTGCAGCTGCTGCTCCTCAGACTACTGCAGGGTGTGCGCAGCTGCTGCTCCTCGGATGGGGGCGGGCTTCACAGGGCTGCTTTTCCTCAGATGTAGGAAGATTGCTCCAGTGGCTGCTCTTCCTTGGACAAGTCAGACTGCTCACATGGTTGCTGCTCCTCAGAAGGGGAAGCAGGCCGCTCACACAGCTGCTGCTCTGTGGACGGGGCAGGTCACATGAGGCTGCTGCCCTTAGGCTCGAGGTAGGCTGCTCATAGGGCTGATGTTTCCTGGACAAGTGCGTGCCACTCACGTGACTGCTGCTCCCGTGGTTGAAAAAATAATGTGAAAAGAAGTAGGAAATAAAGGAATAAACAAAAAAAAAAAAAAGAGAACAAAGAAAAATGCAAGAAAAAAGCTAACAAATTATAATAATAATAATAATATTAAAATGAAAAATTGAAATGTCATTCCTTAGGTTGGCTTAAGATCCCAGGTTTCAGAAATGTCTGTGCTTTTTGTTGTTGTTGTTGTTGTTGTTGTTTTTGTTGTCATTGCTGGGACTGAAAGCCCTGCTATAGACCAGACCCTGATAAGTCCCAGGGACTAATCATATTATTTTAATCCTTCATCTCATTCAGGGTGGAATCTGGATGTGGCTGTTCTCCTTGCCTGGGGCCTGGACGGAGGAATTATAGCCTCAGTAGAAAATGGTTGCCCAAGTCCTAGGCTCAGGGGTGACTCAAAACTCAATTTACTGCCACTTCTCCTGGCACACCTTCTCTTCCCAGCCTCTCCCCAGATTCCACTTGTCCTCACCTTCTCCCGCTCTTCAGCACAGGTGAGTGTCTGTATCCGAAATGTCCTATGAACAGGGTTCAGTGAAAACAAACAAACAAACTCCAGCCACAGAAACGGGGAAGGCTGAGTTTCTGTAAGCTCCTCTTTTACGGGCACGGCATGGTCTGGTCAACACTTCAGGCTGCCCCTTTAGGCTCAGTCCTCCGTAATTATGGAAACCAGATCTCAAATCTCCCTGCACCAACAGTCCCGCGGATCTCTTTTCCACAGTCAGGAGCTGTGCCTGTCCCAAGAGTCGCGGCTGTGTGCTGCGTGGTCTCCCTCCTACCCTCTGGGCTCAGAGGTGTGGCAAACTTTCCTGCCCAGATCCCTGGTTTTTACCTTACCAGAGGAACTCTGCCCTTCCCTGCTGCAAACTGTCTCACCACCTGAGTGTACTTCGCCAATTCGGGGTGGGTGTTACTAGTTTCAGCTGCTCACTCCATTTGCTCCAGGACAAGCCCTGGGACGCTTCTGCTTATTCCGCCACAATCTTGGCTTCTCGAGATTTATTTTTTCAAATATAATTATTGATCCCCTAGTTTCCCCCCCGCCTTTGCCTGAAAAATATTTTCTCTCCTTCCACTTTCAGTCCGTGTGAGTCCCTTATTATGAGGTGGGTTTATCATGGACTGCATACATATGGGTCTTGTTTTATTATAATTTTAGCCATCCTATATCTTTTGAATGGAGTGTTTATTTCATTTAGGTTTAAGGTTATTTTGATAGGTACTGATTTGTTGCCACTTTTTTCTTTATGCCTGTTTTTCTTCTGTCTCTTCTATTCCTTCTTTTTACAACTTTCTGTTTAGCATTTCTTGCATTGATGGTTTCGTAGTGAAACATTCCCTTAGATTTTTTTTTCTGTGAAGAAACTGAATTCCTCTATAGTTTTGAATGATAGCCTTGCTGGATAAGTATTCTTGTATTCAGTCCCTTGTTTTGCATCACTTTGTATATTTCCTTTCATTCCCTTCTGGCCTGATGTGTTTCTGTTAAAAATCATTTGATAATCTAACAGGAGAGCGTTTGTAGGTGACTCTCTCTCTCTCTCTCTCTTGCAGCCTTTAAGGTTCTGTTTGTGTCGTTATTGTTTGCCATTATAATTACAATGTGTCTTGGTATAGGTCTTACTGGGTTCATCTTGTTTGGGACTGTCTGTGCTTGTGTGACTTTTTCTTCCCAAGATCAGGAAGGTTTTGTGATTATTTCTTCTAATAGGTTTCCTAATCCTTGTTCCTCATCTTGTCCCTCTGACACATTATACACATGTTACTTTGTTTCATGTTGTCCCCAGTCTCCCTTAAGATATCCACCTGCTTTTTATTTTTTCTCTCCAATTGCTGTTCAGATTGTGTTGTTCAGGGTTGTTACTCTGCCTTGTCTCCTAAATCGCTGATTTAATCCTTTGCTAATTCTAGTCTACTATTGAAACCTTCCATCGTATATTCTATTGTAGCTATTATCAAATTTTTTCATTTTCCTTGATTCTTATGTAAGTTGTGGATTTCCCATGCATCTGATATATAAACTGTATGACCCTTATTCTGAATTCCTTTTCGAACATATTGTATGCCTCCATTTAGTTGCGTTTCCCTTCTCGGCAATTCCTCCTTTTCTCTCCTTTGGGGGTGGTTTGTTTGTCTCCCCATTTTAGCTATCATTGCAGAACCTTTGGTGCCAGGGTGCGAGGGGCCAATGGCCACAGAGTGGATCGGCAATTCAGTTGTGCACTCCAAGTCTCACAGGAGGCAGTGGCGTTGGTGGGGGGCTGAAGTCCCGGTGTCCGTGGGCCTGCTGCTGCCATAAAAAGGTCTTTGGCCAGAGTGGCTCTAGGATCACAGGTGATGTCTGAGGCCCATCTGGGTGGAGGTGAGGCTGGGTTCCTAGTCATAGCAGCTCTCCCCTTCAAGATGGCTTGTTTTCTTAGAACCATATTTAACAAACAGTGTATAACATATAAATACTAAAGATTGTGCAAGAAGCCAATTAAAAATACAATGGAGAAAAAATCAGAACTATGTAAATACAGATTTTCAGTCATACTGGACATTTTTTTCTGTCATTTTAACTGAAGAAATAATAAAAGTAAGAAAACTGAGAGGGGGTAGAGGAGGAATAAAGTACCTAATCATTTTGAATGAATGATTGTTTGTTTTAAAAAATAGTTTATGTAAGCCGGGTGCACTGGAAAAAATGAAATAGATGTTGTCAAAACAAAAATGAAGTAACTGACACATTCTAAAAAGTAATCCACATTGCCCAGCAAGTATTGCTCAATGGTTGAGGATAGAATTGTGAACTAAGATGTCTCATCATCTATTCCTGGTCAGGACAAATTCCCAGGGTGCTGGCTGATTCACCAGTTTGACACATTTAAGGAAGCCGCTGATCAAAATATTTCTCTTTTATCTATGTTTCCAACTCTCTATCCCTTTCCCTTTCTCTCTCTCCAGAAAACCAAGAATAAGCCTATTAAAAGACAAGAATGGAATGTATCTGTTTTCCCCTGGAATGTGAGACATTTTAGTGCTTATTACTAGAGGTCTTTGGAGGACTTTTATTAACCAACATATATGGTTCTGTGTTGAATACCTCAATGGAATATTGGTAATAATGAAGTGTTTCATACTTACCATGGAAAAGGACTCTATCATTTTTGAAGGAAATGCTTGGTTTGGAAGAAGAATTTGAGGTAGATCTTGATTTTAGTTGCAATAATTAGTAGGTTTCTAACAGTTGTTCACTTGTTCAGGTTAAATGTTATGTAATGTTCATATTATGTGTACTCATTTTAGTCTGTGGATGGAAAAACAATTGAAGTAGACTACACCAAGAAACCATCTTTTCAAAGTGGGGGTGGGCAGAGGGCACCACTTCCATAAAGAAATAGAGGTGATGTAAGAAGTCTGAGAAGTGGAAGAGGAGGAAGTAAGAGAAGGAAAAGGACATCCCTCAGGTGGAAAACACTTAGGTAATATTTCAAAATCTAGGGATGGTAGGAGATCTGACTTAGGTAAACATATATTACAATATGAAAATGAGGTATCATAGACTTCTGTAGCTGAAGCCTATGTGATCATATTGACTCCTATAAGTTCAATACAAAGTGCAGAAATGGTCAGTAACTCAAATGTTTTTAAAAAATTAAAGAATAAAGATATGAGCATGAAACCATTATTTATATGAAAACAGTACCATTGAATGAAGAGATACACCTCAATTTCATTTATATCTTTAAAAGCAAAAGAAATGATACCATTCGTTAGATTGAGAATGTATACTGATGATCAGTATGATTTGTAATTGCTAAAGAGGCATAGCACTTATAATAATGAATGAAATATGTAATGTGTGAAACACTCCTAATCACCTTCTAGGGATAGGATTTAAACCTCAAGCTAAATTCAGTCTATTTTAGCATTACTGTTTGCCTCTAGTGACTTCAATATTTCTCCGAAGAACTCAATTCTATTGATATAATGTTAGTATGTTACACTTTGGGAACAAGAAGCTATGTAGGTTTAAAATGAAGATTCATACTTACTGAACTACTAAGAATCTGTTCTGAAAGTACACTTCTTTCGTCTCAAAAAAAGCACATCAGTTCACCTTAGAAAATTCCCATTGAAATAAAAGTTACTCTAACTATATAAACTTCAAAGACACACACTTCATTTAGAATTGGATTTGAAATACTAGCTTTGAGTATAGGAATGTGCAACCCTGTACTGTGTAAAATAATCTCTATTATTATTTTGATAAGAGGATCTTGTACCTATATTTGGTGTAGAGAACTTTCCATTTGGAAACTACATAAGGGAAATGTCTATAGTATTAAATAGATTCACCAAGGGGTCTCTGACTCAGGAAAAGGCTAAAAACCAATGATTCACCAAGTTTATTGGTCTTTCTTTCTTTCTTTCTTTCTTTCTTTCTTTCTTGTATATGAGGAATATGAAACATGAATAAAAATGTTGATGAGCTATTTTCAGGGAAGTTGTCTTGTAATTAATTTATCTATTTACTTATTTTACTGACTATGAAAGGAAGGTATATTCAATTCAATATATCTGTAGCAGGAAAAGTTGGTTTCATATTAACCAGTTTTCCCAATTTCAAAGATTTAGTGTCCATTTGTGATAATTAGGTGTGTGACATTTCACGGGAAATTTCCTAAAGTGTTATTGCAGAGTTTGTGCAAGATGAAGGTGGATGTTCCTGTTTTTCCCACCGAGGTGATACTGAGAAGAGTTTGCCAGTTCATATTGGGCCACATATGAGGATGCTCTTAGTTCTTCTTTCCCATGACAAATTACAGAATTGGAAGATAAGCCTATTTTCTATTTAAAATTGATAAGAGTGATTGTTAATTATGTATTATTCAACATGTTTACTTTAAATACTATTAAAATAGAGTATAGTTTTCTGATCAAAGAATTATTTTATAAATGAACTGTAGGAATTATATGATAACATTCGTTAAATAACACTTTTTTGTAATGCATGTTTTGACTTTTTACATTTTAATTTTTAACTATGACGTTACACGTTTTAAAAGCTTTTATTGAGATGAAACTAATTTAAATACTAGTTGAGACTATTACCTTGTATCTTTAAAATAACTTCTTTCACTTACCATAACTGGATACTCTGCATTCAAATTCCGGTGTGTGTTTCTGTGTGTGTGTGTGTGTGTGTGTGTGTGTGTGTGTGTGTGTGTTGTTTTGTTTTTTGGCACATATATATAATGCTGCTTCAGTTCTTTCTCAGTTATCCAAACTGATTTTCAATAACTCTGAGCACTGTACTGAAGACATGTAAAGATAGAATTTTATCATTTTGGGCTAACCAGCACGCTTATGACCATCATCCTGTTTGGTAAAAATTTATACACAATAACCAGACTTGACCATTTAACAAATGTTGACCCTACTCAAGTAGAATGATGTTATTTATAACAAAGAGGATGGCAGACATAAAATTAATCTTCACAGCAGTGGCTCCATGGGTGGGTTTTCTTCTACTGAAAAGGGCTCCATCTTCAAGAAGTTGGGATCCTCCACCAACAAGACCTGCCCATTCTGTTCCAAGTCAAAGCATTACTGGGGTGGGAAGTCAAGGTAAATGGTACAGCCTCTCATGTATTAGAGTAATGAGCTGTTTTAAAAGGAATGCTGCACTTTAATTTCAGGAAGCCATGTGGAAAGTGAGTAGTGGATGGGCATCTGTACTGAACACTACCTTATTGTTTCATTGTTAGGAAATAATTCTTCATCTTCTGATTAGTGAGGTAAGAAGTAGATAACACCAGAGTGAGGAATGCATTCCTTTTAATCCATGTTGATACAGTGTCACTCTTTTTTATATTTACTTTTTTTAATATTTTAAGAAAAATGGTTTTAGTGTCATAATGTTACATTCAATAAATGTTAATATTTCCAGAAAAACTATTTTAAATGTAATAATTTTACATGTAATAAGCATTACCATTCCAAGATTAACAATTTTAAATATAATAATACTGGAGACCCAGTGTACAAATTCTTGCATGGGAGGTGTCCGGCATGCACACCCCAATCGCCGGGTTGGCCATGGGGAGGCGATGCAGGTGTTTGGCTGGCTGGCCCCACCCCGATCGAGCGGGGGGTCAGATGGGGGAAGATGAAGGTCAGTGGAATGGGCTGTGGGAAGCTTACTGGCCGGTGGGTCCTCGATCATTGAAGGGGGGTGGGGTGTTGGACAGAACAGTGTGGGACTGGCTAAAGGGTGCAGCTGGGGACAAATAGCTACACCGTCCCACCCCATGGTTGATCTCCTGGTCAAACTCCTGTTTGAAGGGACAATTTGCATATTAGGCTTTTATGATATAGTGTTACATGCAATAAAAATTAATATGTTAAGAAAAAAATTAAATATATATTACCAAAACAGTGCAAATCTGTTTTATCACAAAAGTTGTAGAAATTACTAAATATCTGAAAATAATAGGATTCCTTCTATTATATTCTAAAACATTTTTTTTTTTACTCTGGCTCTGTTTTATTCATCTGTTTATTCTTTTATTTTTTGAAATATTTTTTACTGATTTCAGTGAGAAAGGGTGAGGGAGAGAGAGAGATAGCAACATCAATGATGAGTGAGAATCATTGATCCCCTGCCCGCTGCATGCTTCAAACTGGGACCAAGCCTACAACCCAGACATGTGTCTTTGGCCAGAATCAAACCTGAGACCCTTCAGTCTGGAGGCCAATAATGTATCCATAGTTCCTAACCAGCTAGGGATAATTTTTCTTTATGGATTAAAGTATTACATATGTGTCCTTATCCCCCATTGGTCCCCCCTGCCTCCTACTCATGTCATCACCCCCACTGGTGTCTGTGCCCATTAGTCAGGCTTATATGAATGTCTATAAGTCCTTTGGTTGATCTCTCCCCCTAACCCCACCTTCCCCTACCTTCCCTGCAGCAACATTTTGCAGCAAAGATTCAGGATCTGGAAAAGTGGATGAACTCAAATGAATACACCTAGACAACAATTACAAATTTAGAAGGCATGGGGGATACAGGTAAAGACATTTCTCTCTATTGGAGAGGCTCTCTGAAACCCAGGACCCATCTGCTTTTATTTACTTGAATACACATTTGCCCTTGAGCAAAACAAACAGGCATATCAATGGTAAAGTTTGGTAAACAATAAAAGTATTATCATGGTAGGAGGTTGCTTTCAGCCATTTTGTCAACAGCAGGGTAACAAAATGCTGATTTTCAGCCATGCTGAATGTCAAAGTCCATTTGCCTTCTGTGGACTTCTCACATTGATATGTTAACTACTGTTGGTCTTTGCTCCAACATTTGCCCCTTTTTGCTTTCTTAATTAATTTAGAAAGGTGTATGCCATTTGCTGGGCTCACATCCTTTTAAGACTTTTCATTCTGCATCTTCAGACTGGAAGCAAACATAGAAGAACAAGAAAGAAAGACAATACTGGTTATTCTAAAAAGGAAATGTAGGGAGATTTGATGACAAGGATTGAGTTCTTTCATGTCCTTTTAAATATTATTGTCAGGTATTTAAGGAATTCATTCATAGTAGGATTCTTTGGGGGCCATTAGTTTTTTATGGATCATTTTCCCAGTCACTGTTAGCTTGTGACATGACAGCAATGATGTTCAAGTACTGGATGGTGGACAAATGGTGAGAAATGACAATGCAGGTCTGACCTTTTTTGGCTTTGTTATGGGGAACCTGCACCAATGCACAGCTGATGAGTGCTAGCATGGCAAGCCGTCTTCCCCATCCCCCATCTGGATGTTTCTCCTCTGACTCCTCAGCGTTTTTCTTGGGGCCACTGATATCTGTGGTTGGCGTAGTCTGGTCAGTTCCTCTCTCAGATTAAAGTTGCAGGAATTGGAGGAGTTTTCTGGAAATAACACAAGTATATCCTCGACCAAAGGTTTGTAAAGGGACCCTTCTTAAACCCGACTTGGTATCTTTCCATTTAACTAGAGCATTTTCCTTTAGCTTATTCTTTCACTAGTGTCTTTCCATGGGTGTCTTGCCATCAGCATTACAAGGGAAAAATTCAAAGTAATTAAATGTAGTGTACTTGGTGTAGTGTATTTACAGGAGATTTCTTCACAATTCCCCCACTTTCGTTTTTCATGTTGGGATTTAGAGGCCCTTGTAGCAGATATAATATGCAAGGGGGACATTTCTTGATAATCTGTTTTGCCTGCTGTACAATATTTTGGCAGACTAGTGTAAAAGTTGATGAGATTCCCCTGGCCTGTTTAATAAAATAACTAACTGATAGGCATATTCATTTCCTTTTGTTAAAGGACCAGGACTTGTTCAAAGAGTATAGATAGGCATCAGTCACTGAGCCATTTAAATTGAGTAGTTGCAGTTCTGTTTACCAGGCTGGCAGCATAGGCAGATAAGAGATAATATTAAGAGGCTTTTGAAAATCCTGCAAGTCAGCCTTGATCGTTTCTAATTCGATTCATTTTTTTTAAGTTTAGGAATAATTCAGTTTATCGTTCCCAGTATATTGTGAGAAGGGTACAATGTTCATCAGGAAACAGTTAATGGGGGAAAACACAAAAAAAGCAATGTCCAGGTACCAAGATTGCAGTGCTTACCACTAAGGAATTTAACATTAGTCAAAAAGTCTTGAAATCTCTTGTCAATAGCCCGATAATTAATTAAACTGCTATAAATATATTCTCCCTCGCCCCAAAACTTTTTATTCTAAAAATATTCAGTAAGAAAAGTTGAAATAATACAGTGAACACCTGTTTCATCTAAATCTAAGAGTTGTTAAGGTCTAGCCTGTTTGGCTCAGTGGATAGAGCATCGGCCTGCAGACTGGTCCTGCGTTTAATTCCAGTCAAGGGCACATACCCAGGTTGCGGGCTCAATCCCTAGTAGTGGGCATGCAGGAGGCAGCCAATCAATGATTCTCTTCTTACCATTGATGTTATTGATGTTCCTCTCTCTCTCTCTCCCTCTCCCTTCCTCCCTAAAATCAATAAAAAATGTTTTAAAAATAAACAAATAAATCTAACTGTGGTTACCATTATGCCATATCTGCTTATGTGGATGTGAGGGATTTGAGTGGGGGGTGCTGACTACCTGAAAATCCCCCACATCATGACTTCATCATGCATTTCCCCAAAATAAATATTCTCTCCTATACACCACAAAACCATCATCTTGCCTAAGAAAAAATTTTTCTAACATCGCCTAATATTCAGACCATTTGCAACTTTTTCAAATTTTCTCCAAAATGTTTTTTTAAGATAATTTTCTAGAACCAGGACTCAATCAAAGTTCACTCAAAATGGTGCAAAAAATATTGCATTGGGTGATGTCCTTTAGTCTCTTTTAACCTAGAATAGGCCCCACCTTTTTCCCCCCTCCATGACTCTTTTTTTTTTTATTTTTACTACTGTTCTTTTTTTTTCTTTTTTTAAAAAAATTAATTACATCTTTATGGTTCAGATTATTACATTTGTTCCTCTTTTTTCCCCCCATAACTCCACTCCACCCAGTTCCCACCCCACCCTCCTCCATCACTCCCCATCCACTGTCCTCATCAATAGGTGCGCGATTTTTGTCCAGTCTCTTCCCACATCCCCCTCACCCCTTTGCCCCCCAAGAATAGCCAGTCCACTCACTTTCTATGCCCCTGATTCTATTATAATCACCAGTTCATTCTGTTCATCAGATTATTCACTTTATTTTCAGATTCACTTGTTGATAGATGTGTATTTGGTGTTCAAAATTTGTATCTTTACCTTTTTCTTCTTCTTCCTCTTCTTAAAGGATACCTTTCAGCATTTCATAGAATACTGGTTTGGTGGTGATGAACTCCTTTAGCTTTTCCTTATCTGTGAAGCTCTTTATCTGACCTTCAATTCTGAATGATAGCTTTGCTGGATAAAG